>NW_028262369.1:96816434-97116434 GCF_047370975.1 Nipponia nippon
AACTTTCATGGTTTAAATGTGTTCTGAATGAAATTTGCTGTTTTATTATCTTATTGTATTTCTTGGAAAACTAAAATGTCAAGATATATTCCCCCTCCCAATTGCATTACAAAAGGTGTATATAAGTCCCTTCACCGCTCCCCCTGCTTTAAGGGGAGAACAGCTCAAGGCTGGGGGTGGGGGTGGGGGGATGATGTCAGCTGAAAAAGCAGGTACAACCTAAACAGAAGCAATCCATTAAGAGAAGGGGAGGCGAGGAAAAAATCCCAACAACTTTTGGAGAAAATTTTAAAAGTTTCCTGATGGATCAGCATCCTTGAGAATAAACATTCCCATATGTAAGCTGACATTTTAAAATGTAAGTCTTATGAAAGATAAGAAGGAAATGGTGAGAAATGCAACCTTAAATATTTTGAAGCATGACTTCCTGTATTATGTGGCAGTTGGCAAAACTTTCAGGAGAAAGATGCACGCCTCAAAATCCATGCGGCGCGATGCACGCATTTGCCTAAAAGTTTCCTCCTGTTGCTTACTAGTTTCATGTTCGAAATCTTCCACACCTTTGGAGAAGAGTCACAGTATCCCTTCGACGTTACTTTTAATCTCACAGGCAGATGTTTTAGATCAATCACTCAAAACGGATCTGTTTAGCAGTCAGAAAACACTGTCAGAAAAGATTTGTTGTAAGGAAGACAAAACCGTGAAATAAAATTGAACTTTTATCCCCATTTGGATGGGAACTGCGCTTGGCTGGGAATCCCAAGGGGACGAACACAGTGGCCTATCATGTGTTGAAAAAACAAACAGATGACAGTACTCTGCAGTAATCAAGCAAACACTGCTTCCGAGAAGTAGTGTGATCACTATTGTTCAGTGCTGCAGGACGTAAAAAAAAAAAAAAAAAAAGATAATTATTGAAGAAAGGAAGGTGGCCTTGTGACTGGGGCAAGGGAAGATGGGACAAGCTGCTGCCAATGGCCCTGAGTCCATGCTGGCTCCAGAGAGCCCACGGTTTTCTTGTGGTAAAGGTGTGACACACGCAAGGCTTAGCAGAGCAGCTGGACTTTATTTTCCAATGTTGTTCAGAATCAGGAATGATTAACACGCAAGTGGTGGTGGGTGTCAGTATTTCCTGGCTGCAAGAGCTCTTCTCATGGTACATCTTCTTTTTATTTCTGAAAACCCAATGCAAATCAGGTGGTGTTGCTCATGGTAATAGTCATGGGCTCCAAGCATCCAGCTGGTAAAACAGAGGTGGCTCTTTAAGGTGCCCAGGGGAGACACCCCAAACCTTCTGGCCCATCTCAGTATCTTTCTGCCTCTCCCTAGATATTTTACAGCAGAAATATTGAAATGTACTTTTTTCCAGAAGGCTTTGTTTTGTTTTGTGTCCCATGGTGGCCTGTTCGTATGCTGAGCTGGAGCTCTGCTTGGCAGCCTCTTTTGGTCTAACCATATTGCAATGTGGTACCTGTTTTGAAACGGCAAATGTTCCTACCAAGGACCATGTCTCTGCGCCACTTCCACTCCTTTGTCCTGTTCTTCTGTGCTCAGGCACGCCGTGTGCTTTTTGCTTGCCTTGTACTTTGTTTTGGGAGGTTTTGCAGAGCGGTGCCTTTGCCTGCTCACCTCCCTCTGTATCCTCCGTGCTGGATGAGTTTGCATTGTGTGGTGTTTTCCTCTTCATTTATTGCAAACAAATCTGGTCTCTGCCATTTGTTTACTCTTATACTCAGTCTTTATGCCTTGGTATGCATTTTTAATTAGATGCGCTTCAGTTCTTTCACTGCTTGTTAACACTTTCGTATGGGAAGTACGGTCTCCACCAGCCCTGCGAGCATTCTCTGTGCTTAGGAAATTCAGATTTGTTTCTCCTACCCATGATTATCATTTGATACAGAGACTTGTTCCCTAGCTGGCCTGTCTGCTGGGTCCCTACCCTCTCATTGTGGACTTTGAAAGTTGTTCCCCTACACAGCCGGGATAATCCAAGTGCACTTATTCTGCTTGAGAATATTCTGCATACAGAGAAATAGTGTTTTAGCTATTTGTCTGGGCTGTTTCCGGACTTCAGTAGCTCCAGTTTGGATGCCTGACATCGAGAAGTCCTGGACAAAGCCCACAGTGTGTGCAGATCAACTGCCTGCATTGTGAAAAGTCCTTCTGCACACGCAGAGCGGGTCCCAGGGATCAGGAATGCGCCGGGTTAGCCGTGAATGCGTTGGCCATCAGTCCTGTGAATGGAGGATGGATGTGTCTGGAGGGGAATATTGGAGTCCTAAACACACGACAGCTTTCAAAAAAGGCATCTTTCCTGAGTGCCAGTATTGTTAAAGAATGAAATTACTTTTCTTTTTTTCTTTTTTTTTAAAGAGTGTGAGCCCATTTGCACTTCCACTGTTTTCTTCTGCCTCTACATTTGACTCATGCCACAGGGAAAGGACTTCACCCTTTCTAGCTCCCTTCTATACCATCAGCTTTCTGGAGATGATCTGGGAACTGGGATGGGAAAACTTGACCCCACTCCACCCTTTCCTTCCAGTTTGCCCACCCTGCTGCAGCACTTGCTCTCCTTTCTTGGCTCTCCTGTTTTGCCAGAACGTGTGTGTTCCCCAGGATTTCATACCCTGCGAGGGACTGCAAGGCTAAAAAGTGACTAAAATAGCTTTTTCCATCTCAGACAGTCTTCCCTGACCCTGCTTTCTGGCTGGGGGCGAGGTTGCCAAAGGTCACTATCCTCTTCAGCGTGCACAGAGATCGATATCTGCTGAAGCCAGTGCTTAGATTTGCTCCCTCTCCCTTGCCAGTGCTATGTTTTATGGTTAGGAGCCAAGAAACCTTTCTCTTCCCTTCCAAGAAGAAGGGGTAGGAAAGGAAAGAAAAAAAAAAAAAAAAAAAAAAAAAAGAGTCTTGTCTCCACACTTACTCCCACCAGGAGGGCATTGTGTTTGGCCTCTGCTATGCTTTTTGTTATAAATTTGCATGTTGTGATGTTTGCTTTGACCGGTGTGGCGGCAGGGCAGCAGCTGGCATGCTGGTACCATGGCCGGCTCCTTCACCGGAGGACGGGTTGGGGCAGGGTCCTCCTGGCACCCAGCAGCCTGTGGACCGGAGATGCTCAGTCCCTGGTCCCCGTGTGGCTTCAGGAGGTGAAGCGCTCTCCTCGAGGATTTGCAGTGTTGGGATGTTGAGGGCTGTGTTTTGCACTCAAATGGTGTGATTTTGGGGTGGGAGTGTGCTGGTGGCTGGAGCAGAACTCAGCGCTGAGCCTGCGAAAAACCATCCCTCCATGGAGCAACCTCACGTTGGCAGGGAGATGAAGTGTATGGACTAATAGGTCTTTTCCACTTTAATTTCTACTCTAAAATGACTCTTTGTTACTGTTCTCAGACTCGGCGCCAACCGTCACTTACGCCAGACACCAGATCTTTCTTTCTTTTCTGCCCTTAGCTTCGCGGAGAAGCCTTTAAAGCAAACAAACATAAAACTGTGAGAAACCGAGGGAAGATATGGACTGGCCCACTCGTTAGTGCTGGAATGTGGAAACTATGAAGACATCTTTTTTTATTACCAATGCTGGAAAGCACAGTCACTGAGTGGGCTGGAATACAATTTATACTACATGCAGTAGTTAAAAAAAACTGCAAAAATGGGTGTAACCCTGGGCTGTGGTACAACTTTCAGCCCCCACTTGAGATTCGTCCATCCCAGGGGGAAACTGTGGTTTGGAATAAGAGCGTGCATTTAATTTCACTCGGAGAACTTATTGGAGTTGGCACTTCAAGAAAGAATCCGAAGTATATTTTTTGTCATGATTAGTGGCCCCCTCACCACTACGTTTGATTATGTTGGAAGCGGAAAAGTTAAATTCTTATAAAATGATGATTTACAATCCGTGATTATCCAGGTAGGGTGCATGGATTGCTCCAGCTTGGTCATGGGACTCCAGTCTCATCCTAGTTCATTGCTGTGAGAAAATAAAACTAAAATGTAAAAAAGCTGAAAACACAACCTCTGATTGCTCAGGGAATTTTCTTAGTCATACGTTATCTTTCCTAGTAGTTTCAGTTATTTTGTCTCCACTAAAACCCAAAGTAAAACACTGCCCTGACACTTTCCCCTTGATTTTGGATCTGTAGCGGCCAAATTTATTTTTATCTCATGTCGTCTTTTCCCCTATGGTTATGCAAATCCTCGGAATAGGGGGCAAGGGGAAGAGCTAATTTTAAAGTAAGTAAATTCCAGTGGAAGGTTTCTTCAGTCACTCCGAGCAGGACTATCCTGGGTGCTGCTGTAGAGATGTGGCTACCTCCAAATAGCACAGGGGTAGGTGCCAAGTAGGGAGGTTGAATATTTTCCTTGTAGACACATAACTTTGCCCGCAGGATTGAAGCCTCTTGCCTTAACGCTCTGCTAAGCTTCTCTGGAAGTACAAAGCTGTGTCTTAGGAAACACACGTTAGGGAAATGTATCTCCATACAATCAGCTGCCGAATAAAACCTGTGTGTGGAAAGGGTTTGGTGGTGGGTGACGGGTGGGGCTCATGAGAAATGTCTTGGAGAAAATATGGGGCATCAGCACTTCATCGTTTCTCCCAGCAATCTTTTACTGGTTTGGTTACCACTTGCTATATTTTGATATACGTTTTTTCTTTCTCACTCTCTCTTTTTTCCTTGGCCAGGAAATTACCTTGAAACTGTAAATTCCATTTTCTTTCAAACTTGCGTAGTTTCTTTTCCCCCCTCCACCTCTTCCTTATTAGGTTCCTTAAAACTATGCTTAGCTCTAGTGTACAGTAGTAGATACTCAATGGATTCCTAGGCTAAAAATCCAGCAGGAATAACACTGGGATCTGCTTTGCGAGCAAACATGAATGTGCCGGTGCATGTTTATGGGTGTAAGACTCATAGCTACAGACTGCTTTCTATGTTTTACAAAAAACCATTGAAGATAAGCAGAGTATATGGCATGTGTAACAGCTTCACACTGGTGCTGTGCTTTTATTCAGTGTGCTGGTGCTGGCTTAGTCAATGCAATTTGTGGTCAATGTCTGGAATCACATTCAGCTCCTGTTTGCTCTTCCTCTGGGTGCCATTGCAATGCTCATTACTGCAACGAATTAACCGTAGTCAGTAATCTTCTGTGGGGCCTAAAGTTTCTGTATCCAACAAAACATATAAGCCTCTCCTAGTATGATGTGTCAAGGGGCTGTAAGTGCATCTTTAAATGCTGCTTAAACTAGGATGAGTTTAAATATCCATTTAGGCTTTTCTCTGTTTTGGGGATGGAGAGATGAGGACGTGAATATTTATGAAAACAAAGTCAAGGTCCCAAGTTTGGGGTCTTGGTCTCTAAATGTTGCAAGGTCCCAGGTTTGGAAAACTCAGCCCATAAAATACCTGCAGTAAGGGTGCTTGTGATTGTATAAGATAACACAATTCACAAGTCATTTGGATTAATCTCTCAAGTTACTACAGTATTGTCTTCACATTCATGTAGCCTGATTAAGTTGTGTATGAATTTATGTCCCAGTCTTGCAACCTAATAAACCTACACAGTTTAAAATGCCTGACAAGTGCTGTAGGGTTTGGAGCATAAATTCTGTCCCCTTCTTTCATGAAGCACCATACGTATGCCTGACCCTCCTTAGAAAGAGCCGAGCACGTCCCATGTCAGTCTGCGGATAAACTACACATCTTAATGCCAAAATAAGTAGAATAAATTATTTGCTTCAAATATGTGTTCGAATGCTCTCTAACCTAGACACTCTCTTTCAAATGTTCAGTTCATTTGTAAATTCTCTGGAAGTAAAGTTTTTGTTCAAACTTTTGGACTCCTTGTGATCTGGCTAGAAATTAGAGCACATCAAGCCTCGTACGTAATCACAAAATGCCGTGTGAAAATGAGGACTGCTGGGAGCTGCATCTTTGTTAAATTCCAGCTAAACCAAACTCGTTCTTTGCTGCTCGAGCACTGAGCTCACTGGTCTCATGACTATGTGTGCAGTCTGAATTGATTTCTGAGCCCAGCTAAGGGAAAGAGTTAAGCCTGTTCTCCCCTTCTAGTTGGCAGAAAGTTTGCAGTTTAAAATTACATACTGACTCTGGTGTAGAGACACAAGAAATTATAGAGCAGACACTGTCCAGGACAACGTATAATTTAAAATGTACTAAAGAATGTATACCACATGGCAAAGTAAGTGAAGTGCTTCTTCAAATATAAGTGTTTTGCATAGAAAGGCTGTAATTATCCACTCCTAGGGAAATGTTTGCATTCATTCTAAATCAATATTTACTATTCATCTCTTGTGTTCAACAAAACAAGGATTTAACATTTTTTTGTTTTAATGAGGTACTAAGACTACAATAATACTACAATGTAATTGCCTTGATACAAAATATTGCTAAATTGTGTTGCTATTTTGGGAGCGAACAGTTTTTAAAAGGAGGGGTATCCCTATTTGTGAAATGTTACTGCAGTAACACACAATTCAAACTCAGCCAAGCAGGGAGACTCACCGGTTTCAAAGAGACGTTAAGCCGTCTCTCTGTTAAGGCCCTTAACTAGGATCATTCGGGTGAGTCCTCTGCCTCCCCCCTGAAAGTATCAACCTCTTTATAATGATTCCTTTTCAGCTGGTGTCTCAACAACAACAACAACGATGCAATTTCTTTTCCTGGTTTTAAGGTTGGTTTGTTGTTGTTTTTTTTTCTTTTGTTCCCCGGCATCTTTCAGCTAGGCAGCAGGAGCGGAGAGCGGGCGGCGGACAGTAATTGGGCTGCAACCGTCTCCATATGCTGGTTCAAACCTGTTGATGCAAATGGGTTGCCTGAACCTCGCCCTCCTGGGAAAATCGGTGGGGGGGGAGGTGGGGTGTTACAGAATGATACAAGAGCTCTGTCCTTTTTCTTTTTCAAGGAACGAATCTACCTTTAAAAAGTTTGATATGTTACTTGGGGAGGACATAAAGAAGGAAATGGTCCTAAAATTGCATAGGGAAGATCAGTCCCTCCTGCAGCAGGATCCTGGTGAGGTGAAATGAGAGCATCTGAGAAAGATCAGAGTCATTGGGAGGAACAGCATGTTTAATCACAGTCTGTGCCACTGCTACACTGTGGTTAGGAGGATGTCCTTGCACCAAGCATCCTTCTGTTTGAATTTACCTGGCATGTCTTAAGAGGTATTTCTTGAACTTCTTTAACTTCAAAAAAAACCCCAAGAAGCAAGCATTTTTGGCACTGATGTGGCTCCATGTGAATCAAATCAGATAACTGGAAACACTTTAGTTGGAAAATCCTTTAAAATCCTTTTTTTTAATCTCTATTTTTTATTCTTACACACTGCCCACCGCCTTCCAGGGTCTGGCCCACCCTTCCCAACACTAAATTCTTCCACTTCTCTAGCTAAAATTTGTGGTACATATGGAGGCTTTTGAGTGAATTTCAATCTCGTACTCAAGCAGATAGTCCTGTATTTTTTTCCTATGACTCTGAAGTCATTCTTGTTCTCTGAGAAAATCATGCACATAAATAGGGTGCATAGCCCAGAGAGAAGAGCAGTCTCTTTCTCTAGCAAATGTTATTGTAACTGGTGTTTTAATTCTCCAGATATCACTCTCAGTGTACTGGGTAACAAAAGGCTGTATAGTGCCTAATCATTCACCAGTGATCCAGGAAAAAAGCAGAAGGTTAAGAGCAAGTTCCTAAAGTCTGTAAAATCAATGGGACACTAGAAAGGGAACTGAAGTGTACCAGAAGGGACCTCTTGAGGGTCATTAAAAAAAGCAGAAACTGATTATGAACAGAGCTTTTACCCGAAGAACTGGAGGGGGCCAGCAAAACCATTCTGCTGCACTCCAGTTAAATGTCGAATAGTGGAGACATTTTCTACACAGCCCATAAAGGATAATAAGGACAGCTTTGATAGCTTTCAAGAAAGTTGTTCTTGTCAGTGTTCACAAAAACACGATCCAAGAGTGTGCTCTCAGAGCATACAGCCTATGGTGATTGTATGTAGACAGTGAAAGGGAAGATGGTAACCTAACACTGGGCATTTCACGCCTGTAATATGCTCTATCTCTTATGCATGAGAAAAATTGCGTCGCTCTAACAATACCATGCAAACAGTAGGGACAATGAAGGTTGGTGTTGTGTCTATCAGTTTGGTATCTCATCTGGCTGCAAAGTGGGATGTGCAGAGAGGTGGCAATGTTGGGTGATGTTACATATGTTAGACTAGATTCATGTATCTCTTGCTCCAGAATAAATGAGAAATAAGGTTTTGACCTAAAGCTTATTGAAATCTATCACCGTCATCAAAGTTTGGATTAGAACCTAATAGTTTTCTGCTCAGTTTCTGCATTGGGAAGCAACCCGCCGAAAGCCTGAAACATGGTAGTGGGAATTGGGATGTTTGTTCTCTTCCTATCTCTGACCCTGACCCTCTGTGCGATTTTGGGTGAGTCACAGCTTTGCTGTGATTCATTTCCCAAAGAGTAAAATTAGGACAATCAAACTTGCATATCTTACTGGAGTACTCTAAGAATGATTTGTAGAAAAAGTTTGAGAAGCCAGCGGGACAGTGTTTTTAGAAGTTCAGGGTGTTATTCGTCACATTAAAAAATAGGGAGCTGGTTCTGCTTTCTTTTGGACTGTAGAGCAGTTCTGTGGGAAAATATATCCAAAACGTTTCTAGTAAAAATTGAGTTCTTTGCACTTCAGAGGAAACAAACCTTTTCTCTAGAAACAGACCTTCACAAGGATGAACTGAATGTGAGTCAGTCTAACAGTGGTAAAGCCAAATTGTGAAACTTTTGTGTCATTACTCTGTGATTCCAGCTATCTTCAATTAATAGAAAAAAATGCAGGAAATTCAGGTGGAAGGAATGCATGGAAATTGAAGTCAAAGAAAAATATTCATTGTGGCCTTGGCAAAGTGAGTTTTCTAAGCTGAAGTAGCTTTTAAGCAATTAGCATCTGCTGTGTGCAATTACTGAGTGACACGCAGCCCCAGATGGAGGGCTCCAACAGCCAGTAGCCATCTGGATTTTGGTCTTTATCAAGGGTACGCTCTGTTCTGGGTTTCACCTGGCCTGTGAGACAGCCCTCCCTCTGCCCCACGTTGCACAGTCAACCTTGAGTCATTGGTGGGGAAAACAGTGAGACAATTCCTCTGAGTCTGTCAGGTCCAAAGCTTTCAGGAGTTATCGGAAAGATTATTACTGAAGATGTTGACCTCTGAATTGATGCAATGGCCCTAGTTTTCCAAAATGAGGTAAGTTACTCAGATAAAATCCACTTTTGAGCCATAAGTGGCTTGATATACACCAGTCTCTGTTGGGAAATATGGCTGGGGAGCCTTAGCATCTGAAATTACACTTAGAAAATCAGTTCTTAAAGGGACAATTTTGTCAACAGGCTTTTGTATTTTTAAAAAAAATGCAATTAAGTTTTCATTAGAAGTGACAAGAAGTATCAGACCCAACCACAGGGACTGATTCTCTGAATTAATCTAGTTTTTAAAGAGAAACTATAGTTTAGTTTGTGAAATTCAAAGAATAAAAATCAAAACCAACTGACAAACAGTTTCTGACTACTTTGTATCTAAAAATGGGCCAACCTCATTTAGTCTATTTAAAAATTTTGTATCCATACCGCTTGTATGCCAAGTTCAGCATGATGGAAATGAAAATGGTTGAGGTATAAACCCTTGGAAAACAGGGTTTATAATGGAAACAGTAATTGACTCTTAACTACCGCATCAAAAATACAATACTATAATACAAAGCCTAGCTCTTGGGATCCCAGCTCTGCTTCTAACCTCAGGCTGGCAGACAAACACCTCACCACAAAGCTAACTAATGTTTATAGGTTTGGTTTTTTTGTTGTAGGTTTCTTTTTCTTGCAAAAGGAACATGTCAAGTGAAGAAAATTTATAGGAGCAAAGCAAAGTTGGCCAACAGTTCAAAAGTTTTCTCTTGTAGGTTTTTGATATTTTTCCCAATCACTGATTCTCTCTCAACTCATAAGACTAAGAGGAGATGCCATACTTCTCCTCTGGATGAACACTCTGTTTTGGCTAATAATTTTATTCATGAAGCTTGAATCATAACCAAGCCTTCATCTTAGCTTTACGAATAGTTTGACTGTTCCTCCAAAGGTCAGAAATTTGGTTATCCTGAATGAAGAGGACAAAAAAGACCGATGTCTTTACAGCTGTTGACTTTCTCTGCATGACTGTAATAGAGAGGAAAAGCAAAGTGGTTCTGGGAATGGAATAAAGGAAATCTTCCACTGATCTCATTAAAGATGCTTACCGAAGTCTGAGCTGGGGTGCTACTTCTGCTGCCAATTATGGTTGTCATGGCATCTTGCCATTTTGGGTTATACTGAAAGTATCAGTCCTATTTCAAATTCTTGTTAGGGGTTGTGAAATGGGGTAGATCAGAAAGTTCATCGGGGGAGAGCTACTACTCAGCTGTGGTCAATAGACCCACGCATGGACATGTGAAATAAAACTGAATATTATGAAATCTGCATGCATTTAAAAAAAAATAAAAAAAGAGAAATTCTACTGAGGTGATTGGGTTTGTGGTACTTTAAAAATTCTTGTTTCTCTGTGTATCAGTGGTTTATCAAGTTCCTATTTTCGTAGGTAATGAAGAAAAGCAGAGGACGCAGCAGGAGCATTTTCTGTCCATAAATGGTTTTAGTTCAGCTACAGATTAAAAAAAAGAATTGTAATTGCTTTGCTTTTCTTTAGGTATTGAAGATGATATATAGTCATAAGCTTAGATCTCAGTGAAACTGCATCTTCACATCTGCCGGCATCGCTTGCTGCACTCAGCCTGGGCAAAGGGGCTGCAGAGAGATTCTGTTGGAAGGAAAGGCTGTGCCCAGAGACCCTCATCCCTGCACCGGGTTGCCTGAGGGGTCTGCCAGGTGGGGCAAATGGTGCTTTGAGACTTGTAGGTTAAGATCAGTGTCCACTATAGGCCTTCAGCTCTGCCATCAAAGCCACTGAGGCAAGGGTTGGGTACTGGATATTAGTATTTGTGAGCTGTTCAAATCCAGACTCTTCCAGATATAACTCCTGCCACCATCTGTATCCTTATGAAAGGAAGGGATATGTCAAAGCAATAAAAAGACATTGTAATTTTTTATTCTTTTTTCCTGTAGCTTCTGAGCATGTGGAAAACTCTTACAAGAGATGACACGGTGGGGCAATAGCTGTAACGGTGGTTGCAACCGTACCAAGTGGGTGCACAGGCTCAACAACTCAAAGCTCTGTTGATGATCGCTATTAGCGCATATATGCTTACTCAAAACCAAGAAAATAGGCCATGTATATTGCAACAGTATAATTTACCTATTCTTAGGCAAGTTTCCCAGTAGTGGTCCCATGGGCACTTTTTCACTTTTTTTTTTTTCTTACCTTTAACCATCGAACACCCTTCATTGCAAATTATCCTGCTGATGTTAGTGTAAAGAGGATCTGGGACCTAACACAGAACATTATTGTTAAAGCTCTTTTTCCTGGAATGGAGAAAATTTACCTTTACTGGCATCCATGCCTTTACTCAAATACAACTCTATTTGAAAATGATTGGGAAATTGCTGGTGTAAATACCAAATAAAGACTCCAAGAATTGGCCCTTTATGATGAGTGATTCATGATTTATGCTTTAAACTATATAAACTATGTATTTCTATTTGGATTTTGAAAAACAAGCCAGGAAAAAGCAACAATAGCTTAGTAAAAAATGTATACAGTCGTGGAATGCTAGTACAGTCTTTGGCAAAGGATCAAGTAATGATAAGGCTCAACTCTATAGGGATATTAACATTTTTAAAGCAATCAATGTGAAATAAATCTGAGAATGTATGTTTAAATTATGAAAAAATACAGCATGAATATGCATTTTGTAGCTAACTGCTCCCTGTTGTTTTGGGCACTTGTCCTGCTTTAGCACGATTTTTCAGGAAAAACCTGACTGGAGCACAAGCTACATTTCAAGTCCTATTTTAGGTGGTTTGCAGTCATGGATTTCCCTATTTTTCTTATCATTTTTCTTTGATTTGCATTTTTAAGGGTATTATCCAACTCAGCTTGGCACAGTTCAAGTGCACAACTGCAACCTTTTCCATGACCCAAAAGTCAGTGCCACTCTGGGGGTTGGCAGTTTGCAAATAAAACATATCCTTAATGAAGTGTGGAAGCTCCTGTTCTTTTCCTCCCTCAGGAGACGTGCCTTAATCTCTGGCTCAGAGCCTTGTCAAATGCTGCAGTAAAGAACTGGCAAGCTCAATGCTGCTAATGGATTGAAATCTCCACCAGGTTGTTCATTTCTTGAGTTTTTTTTTTTTTCTTCTGCCTTTTTTTTCCTAAATACTGCGGCAACTAAAGCATTGCTCCAGTCCTTGGTCTCCTATAATGATTGGTTAGGGACTTCAGTGACAACTCTACACTACACGTAAGAGAAATATAAATTACTCCACTAAAATGTACCAAGGATTTGGTTGCTTATGAAGGTCAATTATTAAGGAAAAAAAAAAAAAAAAGATTAAAACCAGGGGCTGTTTTGCGTATTTGAAGTTATTCCTGAAGATAAAAAATCGTGGTATTTATGCTTATAACTTGTGACAGGTTCACTAAGTCATAGGCATTTTGTCTCTTCTGTAGTAGAAGTTGAAAATGTTCAGCTTTTTTTTTTCTTTTTTTCTTTTTTTTTTTTTTTTTTTTTTTTGCCAGAAGGTAACCATAAGCTATGGAATCACATTTGAATTGCTCAAAAATACTAAAATGTAGTATTGGAAATTATGACAGTTTCTTGGTTTTTTTCAGGATATGTTTGACTAATATTGAGATAAGGGTAGTTCTCACTAGTTCTGGCATAAATGGAAAAAATTTTGCATTTTTTTCAAAATCTGCATTTTTTTTTTTCTTATTACAGAGATATACTCTGTAATCTCAGTTTCCCTTTTCTAACAGCACTGTTTTTTGTGTAGCTGAAGCAAATCACTTAGCAGACTTTGCCTCTCTGTAAAGTCATTTTGAGAGGGGTCCAGAGTGGCCTCAGTCAGGGTGCAAAAAGGTATGCACATCCGCAGCGTGGTTTGCAATAACCTGTATTGCAACCTGTTGCTGTCCAGAGCTTGCAAACTTTTACATCAAGACAAAAAAAAAAAAAAAAAAAAAAAAAAAAGGAAAAAAGAAGCAATTATTCAATCATTTGTGCTAGGGGCAGGAATTTGTAGTGTTCCTTTAGTCTCTGTTAACCTGGTTCTGTCAATGTCAATAACTCCGTGACATCCTGGGAAGAGGAAAAACCGTGGGCTGATGGGTAGAAAAAGCAGTTTGGTGCTAAAATGTTATCAAATAATGTATGTGAGTTAGCGCTGTGTATTCTGTCATTGTGCTGGAGAGCTGCTGGTCTGATTGCACTCATTTGAAACACAGGGACTCCTGGAGAGAAACTAGGTTACCCTCAGTTCTGCTGGTGGATGGAGGGGAATGAAAAGGGATGTTTTCATACTGCTGCCTTTTTAGATCCGTGCTCTAGCACATTACTGGAGGGAACTTGGTGTGGTTTATCTACCAAGCAGATGGAAAGTCAGGTTCTTCCATCAATGTTTTTGGCAGATCAAAATGACTGTACACTGCATCTATGCTGATGTTCTCCACAGAGTTCCTGTGCATCTGTGGGAACTACTGAAATACTGGAATAACTATTCTTCTTGAAATATTTCCATCAGCAAGGAATTGCTATGACCTGCGAAGACCTCATGTCTCATTATTTCTGCCCCTTAAAAGATTTCATTAAGGAAAGTGTGTGAACGGAGTCCATCCGTGCACCATTGCACATAGATGGTCTAGAACTTCTGCAGCATCTCAGCAGCTGCCTGTGCTGCAGGTTACTTAAAAATAGTTTTGAGCTGCCTGCTGAAAGAAGTGGTTGGCAATCTGTAAAGACAACAGTTAGATTTAGGGTGGGAAATAGGACGTAATATAGGAATTGACCAAGCTGTGAAGTTTATGGCTGTTATGCCAGTTCAGTGATTTTTCTGGAGAAAAAAAAAGTAGTGTTTGACTATCTTTTCTTAGAAGACTGAATTTTATATCAAACAATCGTGTTTCTGGAATGATTTGAAAGAAGAGTGAAAGGACACCAGTGTCCTAGGAGGAAAAGGAAATTTGTGAAGGAGCTCGGAAGCTACAGAGGAGCTGAAGCTCAGAGACAGGAATGGTGGGAGCTATCTGAACTGCAAAGGCATGGGAAAAGGCATGAGTGGAGAGATTAACACTTAATTTGTTCAAGTTTTTCAAGGATGGACTAAAGAAATTAAATCTAACACGAAGTGAGAGGAAAGGACTTATGGAGCTGCTAGGATTTGGCTGTATTGCTGCTGGATTTTGGATGAATGACTTTGGACTTCAAAGTGCAATCTGTGGACCACGTACCAGTGAAGGGTATCATCACGTAGTTTTTCTCCTCTGCCTGCACAGACCTTGATTAGTGGTAAAGGCCCAAAGTGACTAAGACACATATTAATGTAAGGCCTCCAGTTGTAAATCAATATTTGAAATAAATGGTTTTAACTGTTCATTATGGAAACTTCATTCTGAGAATAATTGTAAGTCTAAAAGTGAAAGTGAGATTTAAGTCCTGTGTTGATCTGCAGAGATTTGGCAAGCAGCATACATACTTAATCAGTCACACTGCAGCTTCCGTGCTTAAGACGGAACTTGCAGCTTGTTTGTTCTGAGAAATACAGTATATTCATTCATCATGTTTATTCAAATTAGGGTATCTGAGAAGCAATGACAACCTTACTCTGCAAAATTATCTGCAGCGGTTTAAAGAATGTACCTGCCAATATGAAAATCAGTAAATCTGTTGATGGCATGTTTATAAAGAGTTCAGCAGCCCAGTTTTATCCTATGTAAAACAACAGTTTGCAGCACACGCTCCTGTGACTACCTTGTCCACAGCAACCAGCATTTGTAACTTTGCATTTCTTCTTTATCCCGATAAACTACTGTTATGTTTATGTCGCTAAATGCGAACTTTCATTGACTACACTGGAAATCTGGGCTTTATCAGAGCTACACTAGGAAGCATTGTGCTAAATGCTGCTAAATTATTTTAGATGTTACTTTTTTTTCTTGAGGAAAAGCAAAGTTTTATTATTATCACTGCTTTTGCAGAGCAACACCTTTGCTTGATGACTTAGAGCTACATACATCTATCTTTCTTACCGAATTTCTTTACCTTTTGTAAAGGTACTTTATCTTTTATAAAGTATGGTTACGGACTGAGTAGCACATACACTGGCTGTAGGAATAGTTACTGTTTTTCTCTGTTCTTATATAGGTCCCATTACCAGTTTCTCCTGCACCTCCTCCTCCTCCCGAATTAAAAAAATAGAAATAACAATAACAATCTTGCTTTTTCTCTCCCTTCCAAGTAGGTAGGAGAAAATTGCTTCATTAGATTATAGGGTCTGTATATGTGTGTAAAGATTTTATTGTGGGAAATCTATATTAGAGCCAAAACGATTAATGGTAATTAATGTTCCCACGTTTAATAACAAAAGGATTAATAGTGAGCAGCCACTTACCATAAAGTGTTTCCTTGACATTTCTTACTAAAAATAAAAATTCTGAGCTGCCACATAGATTTTGGGAAAGAAGAAAAAGAAAGATTAGGTAAAGAAAATGTCTCACTGTAATTTAAACCGTTATTTTTCTGACATCTTCTTATCTCCTGTCTGGAAGAAATAAACATATTAAATTTTTTATTAAAATAGTTAGGCTTTGTGAGAGTATTTTTTTCCCAGTGCAATAATAAATATTTATTTCTGCCAGAAACAAAAAAGTTTGTCTATGAGGCTTTCACTGATGTTTAGCCAAAGGTATGAGTCTCTTAACCTAATAAATACAGCTCTTATGCACTTGCTTTCTCGTCTTCAGTACAAATTTTGATGTATAAGTAACATTCCTATAGAGACCAGGTCATCCACTAGTATTGATCACCTGCCTTCCTGTCCTCTGAGGCACCGGCACCTTTAATTATTGTTTATGAAGGATGAAGCGCACTATATCAATTAAAGAATAGCTTCGAAATACAGACTTAAACCACAGCCACAGTAAATTTCCAAATAAATAACAAAGGCTTACAGCAAGATCTTCAGACATACGGGCTGGACACTGGATGTGGCCAGAGAAGGAGTTTAACGTGACCTAGCGAGCTCTTGCAAAATCCTCCTTCTGTTGCTTCTGCTATGCCTATCCCCTGTTGTGTTGAATTGGCATTGCTTTAAATATCACCTCCTACCCGTCAGCGCAGCGGGGGCAGTGTGTCTGGATGAAATGGTAGGAGACTGGTGTTAGGCACTCAGATCAGAAAGGGGATTGCATCCATTTGGGAAAAAAGCTCTTGGCCAAAGTGTCCAGTACAGAGTGAAATTCCATCCTTTTGAAGAAAAAAAAAAAAGTGCATAAAAGAAAAATACTGTCAGATGTCCGTGTACTATTAACACAGAATAATTTATCTGTTTTGGTAGATCTGTATGTGCTCTGCCTATGATCTGGATGTGGCTAGGGTTTCTATGTCTGTGCTTCTGGCAAATGTGGTCAGTATTTAACCCAGACTGTATTTTTGTGCTTACCATCTGCTTAATTCTGAATGTCAGATCCACAACTGGCCCGCTAGTTATTTCTATTCAGCTATTTTGAACTCGGCTTGGTGCAGCAGATAGGAAAGGATGTACTGGTTATGCTGAAATGTCAGCTGAGCTGAATATCCTCCCAAAAGCTAAAACCAAATCTTTCTTTGTGAAAATAAGAAAAGGGGATGATTCTCCTACATTTTTATTGCATTGTCTTCTCCAACTTTGTGCTTTCTTGGCTTTATTGCAATTAGAAAAAAGTGGAAATATAATAATAAAGGCTGAACTTGTAAGAGTTTTCAATGTGGTTGGAATACCAAATCAATGGGCACACAACACTAAACCCTTACTAAGTAATTTTCAGTAATATTCTATGTTTTCAAGTGTGGAAAAACTTCAATATGTGACTTAGCCTGGAAATGCTAAAGTGGGCTATTAGATCTCAGTCCTGACCATGCCACCCTTCCAGCCTTTCTTATATGGCAAGGCTACTCAGATGCTTGTTTGAATAAGTCTGGAGTGTCTAATAAGAAAATAATTGGAAGTGTTTTTAATGACTCGCTGCAACTTAGAAATCTGAACATAACAAAGGAATACTGGGAAAATTGCTTACAGTTATTTCTTGTAAGAGAAATTACTTAACATTCATAGTTATTTGTATACTTCGCAGGTCTGATTCAGTCTTACCGTTTTGATGTCTCAAGCAAATGTCAGCACCTTTACCAACAAATGCACTGACAAGTGGATTAGACAAGCACGTGGGCTGGAGAAGGCATCTGCTTCCAGTCTTCTGATGTACCTTGAGGACCTACGTCTGGAGGTAGGACTGCTGCAGAATGGGAGGGGGATCTCAGAAAGGATATTTCTTTGGTGCCCACAACTTGGGTTGTATTGGAGGGCAAATGGGACAGTCAAGCCTTGAACTCACAGGGGTTTGCCCATCCCTTGGGGCAGCAGTTCTGCTGTCTTTGTAATACAGGTACAATCCAGTAGACACTGGAAATGTGTGGCTCCAGAATTTCCTCTGGATCAAAAAATGGCCATTTTATGTTAGGTTTGGGGGAAAGGTGTGGGAAGGAGGGTTTGCTTTATGTGATCTGCCTGTTAAGCCACAGTGCATTTGCAAAGTGTGGCCCCTGATGCAGGAGGCTGAGGTTGAGAAGTGCTGCAGTAGGATAAGAAAGAGTTTTTCATGAGTCTCGTTGGATCGCATGCCTGAGTGGCTCCTTTGAAAAGGGTGCTGCATGTGCTCCTTCTTGCTGAAAGGTAGCTCTGCCTGCCAGACTAGCGCTCTGAGAGCATAGGTGGAGATCTCTCCCTGCATTCAGCACATGGACACCATTTGGGGAGGTTTTTGCTTCCTCACCCTCCTGTAGTACTTCTGCTCAGAAATGGTCAAGTGAAATATGCAGTATAGGTGAATAAACCTGTATTACACAGAGTCTGCATGCTACCCAAAAGCAGTTATCCAAACCCTATCTGCCAGAGATTAAAATGTTAAGGTATGGATGATTGTAAACCATTTATTGTTTATGAATTCACAGTCCTCTCGGATGTCCCCAGGTGCCTGATTTTGCTTATGGATCTCTGAACTAGCTGAAGGAAATGTAGAATCAAATGTAGACAGACAGTTCCCTCTTGAATACATATCCATGGAGGCTCAGGAACACTTGTTATGCTAGCAAGGGTGTGGAATAAATTACGCTCAAGAAATTTGCTCTAGATCCACCTATTTTGGATGATAGGCTTTGTGTGCAACGTTAAAGCCCCTCCTCGGGGAGCTGCCATCACTGTGGTGCAGACAGGTGGATCTGGAGATGCATGGTCTTGCAGAGTGGCAGAGGACCAGCAGATCAATATTTAATGCGAAGGCTGCTGCAGCCCCTCACATGCATAATTTATTCCTGCTTTTGGGTACAGATGGACCTGAATCAAGCCGTGCAAACAGACTGCAGGGGTATTAGAAGCAGGTCCAAGCATTTCAGCTTGTCCTCACCTTCAAAATGGGGACAATTCAAAAGCCAATATTCAATCATTTCCCTCCTCCCTCCTTTGCACAACACAGAAAGAAACACTTTGGGGAGGTCTTTGAAATTTGTGTCAAATTACACTGACTTTCTCTCGTTGAGGGCACGTAACACTGTTTATATTTCAGAACAGAATTAGTGCCCTAGAAAGAATAAAGCACTTCTGAGTTTAATTAAGTGCACTAACAACATATGAGCAAAGTCAGTCTCATAAAAGAGAACTTTATTGTACAAATTGACACAAAATAAAAGCCCTTTGGGAATAAATAGAAAAAAATATCTGAAAAACACATTATGGTGAATAACCTAGCCACCCCGGGCTCATTTCAGTGAGTGAATATCTCTGCCTGAGAATTTTTTTTCCCTGACAAAAGATTAAATACCAGTGATATGATAGCATGCAATGCTAGCATAACAAGGTATGAGCAAGAGGGATTTGCTTTTGACTAGTTAAGAAATAAGCTTACTAATTCACAAATTTATTATAAGATTAGCCTTTAATACCTGATAATCACCTTCGTCAAGGAAAATTTCTTCTCTTCAAAGGGCAAATGAAATTTATAGATGGGTCTTGAGCCAGACTCGTGGGTGGTAGACAACGTTCATGAGAGGTCCAACCTTTCTCTTTGAGCAAAGGAAGAGATAGTTTTTTAACAGACTGGGTACAGCGTGCAGTACAGCATAACACAGTGGAACAGAAACAAGACAGGCATGGCAAAATCTCAGATGCCTTAAGATTATTAATCTCTTTGCAGAAAACAAGTTTGATCTCTGTCAGACTGTCCATTAATTTTGACGGAGATACCTCTAAGATCTTATGTTTGTATTTTAGTGGGGCTATTACAGCTAAATACACAAGTAAAAATGTATTCTTATAACATATCCAGGCAAGTATTCTCATTTCAAAGGTAGATGTTGTCATACAGATATAAGAACATCAGTATTTGCTAGAGTCTTGTTATTATCTACTTTGCAATAGGCCATCTGGACTTCAACTAAGAAGGGACTCCTCATGCAAACATCTGGTGAAAAAAAGGCCTTTCCACTCAAGGACTTTTAGCTCAAACTAATAAAAAAGGCAAAGTGTGGGAGAGGAAAAAAGAAGGACAGAGCGGGAAAAAAAAAGAAAACTTTCTACAGTCCAACAACCTTTTACTAACAGATGGAAGTCTGTCTCCTGACTCCCAGCCTAGTCCCATTGCCAACATAGGATATTGCGTAATTGTTGAGCACAAGTATATACCCAAGTCACTTATGCAACCTTAGTGTGAATAGGTATGAGAGTAGCATGAGCCCTGCTGTATGCCAGAAATTGCTGTAAAGACAAATACCAATATAAGCATTTGCTGCATTGCTGTTACTAGCTTTCAGGTTCAAAAGCTACAGGCAGATGACAAGATTTTATGCCTGGGTGTAGAATTTGGTACAAAATTCGCCTCTCTGAGTACCAGGCAGTCACGTCAGTTTGCTTGTTCTTATATTCCTCTGTAGAAATTGGGTGCAACAAGAATTTGAGAATGAACACTTGTAGAAATGAGGACAGCCATATAAACATTGTACCATGAGATGCAGAATTACTGAAGCTTCATTTCTTATGGATTTGGGTCTTTCTTTAGTTTACTCCCCCCTCCAGGTAGCAATGTCTTCACCTTCTTGCATTACCTCCAGTCACTCCCCATACAGCCTACAAGACCATGTCTCAGTTTCCTCTGAGCTGCTGCTTGCAAGAGAGACTGGGAGCTCTACAGATGCACACATGTGCCTCTTGGCCAAGGCCAAGCCAGAAGAAATGGTGTTGTAGAGCCTCATGTTGCATCTTTTCTTGCAGCAGAGGCACTCCTTTCAATTCCCTACCTGTCTCCAGCTGCCAATGTTTGCAGAACTTACAGGAATTTAATTATCTTCAGGGATTGTACCTCTCTATTGAATTGGATTGAAATAAGCCAATGAATTTGCAAATGGTTAAGGAAGAAAAGGTCTGGCAGGCAGGGCCAACATCTAAGCTTCGTTTCTTCAGGAGAGTTGTCCAAAAAATCAAACTCGGAAAAGTGTGGGATTTCGAAAAGTATAAAAGCATATGAACTGTAACAAAGATTGTCTGGTTATGGAGAGAAAGAGAATAAATAATGGGATTAAACAGAGAGGAAAGCAAAGGTCAGAGGTCAGTTCCCTCCTTGGATGACATGGAGAAAGAGATTAGAAGTTTCCATGATTGAGAATATAGCCTTCCCAAAATGAGACAGTAGTTTCAAAGTCCAAACATTAAACAAAAGCTTGTTTATTCGATTTATCAGAGATCTGAGGCTTAGGGTTCTCATTCATTCACTTCCTACGGGTTTTTACACACTGGAGCAGGATGCGCAAGCAGGAGAGCAAGTCTGCCCCAGGACCTTTGGGTCTGCAGCACCCAGTGCCTTTGTGGGGCTGGGACCAGGCTAGGTTCCTCCCGGAGAAGTCACAGGCAAACAGCTTTTGTAGAAATCCACACGTTTCATCACGCTGTAGAAGACGGAGAAGCAAATGGTTTCTCTTGTCTTTTAAGTGGTAATTTCAAGGCTAAATGTGAGTGTTCTTGCACAAAGATCCAGGCAAGAGGCCTTTGGAAATCATTCAGCAAAGTTATAGAGCTTCCTGAACTTGAGCCAGGCAAAAATACTAGGACCTGAACCAAAAGGAAATATTTTATAGCTTGGATGCCTTTTACCAATCAATTTTTCTCTTTGGAAATGTTTTTTTCCTCTTGTAGCTTAGATGAAAAGATTAAAGTATGATAACGACGTAGTGGAACAGTCATGTTTGGCCGGGTGATAACTAAGCATTTTGGATACCCTGGTATTGGCTTTCAAGCAAGCATGGGTTTGTACATGTGCGTTATACCCACAGTTATGCATGTAAGTACATCTTCTTTCTCTCTTTTTGTGCTATTTGTGTGTGTGTATGTGTGTGTGTATATATATATATATTTGTGATGGCAGTGATACGCCACATGAATTAGAAGCCCATTCTTCATAGGCACACAGAGAGTGCTGGATTCAAAGACTGACAGTCAAGGTGAAAGCTGGTTTCTCACCATACTCATTTTAAAACTTTTTAACAGATACTATTAGATTTGTCTCAGTTTAAATTTTTATTTTTTCCTTACTGGGTGCCTTCAGCCCTCCTCCATGCATGAGCAGGATTGATGGGGGGGCTGATGCCCATCACCTCCCACTCTCAGACGGAGAGCTACAGCTCCACAACAATTTTCTTCCAGCCCACGGGTTGTAACAAGTAGTCATTCACACCAGCCCTCTTTGTGGCTGTACCTGCATTATTTATTAGCCAACGGATGTAACTCTGTCCCTTTTTTCAACCCAGCTTTAGTGATTGTGTATTCAGGGTCAATTCACTCGCCTCTCTGCAAGTGGTGTAGGGTGAGGAGAGGCAGGGATTTTCCATGCCTGTTCACCGACTGGCTCTCAGCACACTTCCACTTCAGGATTTTAGGGACTTGTATGAACCTAGGTGATTCTTAGGCATTCGTGTGCAAAAATATGAGTATTCCTCGCAGAGAGGCAGGCACTTGTAGAGTGATGTGGTGCATCAAAGCAGATGGGCTGCATTGGGCAGAGGGATGTCGTCATGGAATCGGTAGTTCAAAATCAGTGCACGTCATATGACAGCATTAATAAGTAAAAGCAGCTAGATGAGGAATACAGCACATAAGACTGCAAGGCAAGCTGTTTGTAAGCCCCATCCTTACAAAACGGGCCATGTACTTTGGTGGTGGAGCTAATTTTCTTTTTGATAATTCTGATAGCAATTCCTAATAATTAGCTGATCTAATTTAGATTTTCACTTCTTCTTTTCAAGGTTATACTATTACAAATGGTTGAGGAACTTTGCCCTTAAAAAATGGTGATAATATCCTGGCGGCCTGGGACCGCTGTTGGGGAAAAGATTTTGCCTGAAAGGGTTTCAGGAAGTTACAAAACTCCTTTACATGGCCTGTTGGATCTGTGTATGATTTCCAACATTACACAAAATAAATACCAGGAGACTGGTGTGGTTTATACAAGAGTTTATAGAGAAAAAATCCACCCACCAGCTCCCTTGCTGAGGATTACAACCAGGTCTCTGCTGCCAAGTTCTCTGTTTAGGTAAAGCATGAGAAAATCTGCCATTTTTTGAGAGTCACAAAAGGGGTGCTACAGGGGGGGCAGTGAGAAGCTGACAGCTCTCGCTGCTTAAAAGGCAGCTGTTCCTTCTCAGGTACTATTATTAATAAACCCTAAGGTAATGTTTGCTCTGAAATATGTCTAATTGAAATAATTTACCCTAACCCTTAGAGAATTATGAAACTGTTTTCATCATGTTCACACACAGCAAAATAATTATGAGATGCCATATGGAAAAGACATCATGTGGTATATGTATTTCTGAATGTATACTTTTTGAAATGGTTCCCACAGATAAATCATATAGCTAATTTACAAAGAGGAGGTGGATAGTAGTTCTTAAGTATGCAGTTTAAGTTTAAAATGGTTTCAGGCTGGGTAAATTTACAGTGGTGATGACATGCAGTAATTGCACTGATCACAGGACGTATATCACAGAAGATGTCGATAACGCCATTAAGTTGCACTGCACAAAATGGAGAAGGGGAAATTCTGCTGGTGACTCTCTGCTATTGCAATGTGCCACCCCTCAAAGCCTCTGCAGGACCTGTGTGGTCCTGAGCTCATTTTGCAGCTGAAGTGTACCCGACTGAAGCACCGGAGATGCTCCCCCATCATCAGGGAGCCTCTGAGATGTTTCTGGTTTGCACCTGGAAAGCTCTGAGCTGACACCTAAGCAAAGGGAATACTCTCCCCCCACAAATTTATTTTGAGCACAGCCCACGAGAGAAAATTCCTTATATTGCTGTTCCCCACCGTCCATCTCTTGAAGGTTTTTCAAAAGGTTTTATTCCTAACGTCATCTGTAGTCACCAGCATTATCATGTATATGTATGATATATCTCTATATTTTTATGTATGCAGGTTTCATTGCATACGGTAGCAGGAGAATTCTGTAGGGCACTTCTTGGTCTTTTTCCAGGAATAACTGTGGTAGATGATGAGACATCTGAGGTTCTCTTCCTGATAGTTAAGAAGTTTTGAAGGTGCTTTTTGAATAAGGAACTCTTATTAACATTTCTAGAAATCTGGCTGGAGATCAGGCTTTCTTGTCAGACTTCTGGTAGTTCTTGTTTCCAGATGGATGGAAGAAAAATAAGAGAATAGCTTATTACATCCTTTCTGTTTCACGTCCGATTTGGAACCAGCAAGTGAAGAAGCCAGAAAGAAATCTCATTCTGTCCAGTCCGTTCCCTTTATTTCTAAGATGTCTTAAAAAAAACGTTACCTCTAATTTCAGCAGTTCAGGTTAGCCTGTATTTTGTCTGAATTAGCTCACCAGTCACTTCTGCAATTATTTGTGTGATGACTGGTGAAATATTTGAAAGGTCTGGGATACAAAAACTAATTCACCCCCAGCCCTCTATTTTGCAAGAACTATAGACATGCACTGCAGTTGCATTGTTTATCCCTCAGTAATGACATCATTACCCTGTATTACCACTCTAGGTAGTGTATTTGTCAACAGCCAGTAACTGATGAGTACAAGGAAAATATTTACCCAACTTCTGTGCTGTGGCATTATCCCAGTAATGCCATTTCAGGAAGATCAGACTGTATTTCTGAGATTCGTGCTACAGAAACCAAAAAAGCTTTGGCATTTCTGTGCATGTAACACCAGTCCTCAAATAACCACCTTTTAGAGACAGTAATTACAGTACTGTTTTTAAAGGAAAAATAAAAAAATATTTAAAAAGTAGGAAAAAAGTTATATTCCCCACAAATATCTAAAGGTGGGAGTTTTCTAGTACCCTCACCGGGTGCGGAGTGCTAGGGACATCCATATTTGATGACTCCCTAATCTTCCCAGGAGTAACCACATATGCTAATATTTACTCACTCTGTCTGTACAGATACAATATCTGAATGCTGCTGATGCATTAACGTGCAAGTATTTAAAGTGAGCTTTTCTGTGATGTATCATCCCTGGGAAGTGCCTGCACTGGAGAGGTAGCCTTGCATCTTCCTCCTCTCTGTCATTCCTGCTTTTGGATGAGAAATGTGATGATCTTTCTCCGTTTCTAATGTTGCACAGACGAAAAGGCATGTTCTCCTTTTAGCAACTTCCAGTCATTTGTTTTTATGCTCACTGAAGGTGTATTGCATTTTGTACTATTAAAGTGCCCTAAACCAAAAGTCACATTTTTTTCCCTGTGAGTTACAGTAGATTATTATATCACTACAGTATCCGAAAGCATGAAATAGAGATTTATGATACTCGTGTGTTTTCCACTTCAGTTCATGTAATGCAGGGAAGGTAAAGTGTCTCTGGCTGCACAGTATCCCTTTTTCTTTTTTCTCTTTAGAGCAGTATGTGCTGCGTGATTAGAGGATAGTGAGAAGGTCACTGACCAAACTTTATCTTCCACACAGTTTCCCACAGCATGTATTCCTCCTAGGGAACATTTTCTCAGCTCAGGTTATTTCCAGAAATGTTCTCAAACCATAAGAACAGTCCTCGCAGTAAAACATTTCATTCCCACTTTTTATCCTTTATCTAGCAGAGCAGTGTTGACAGCATTTATGTTTCTTCTATTGACTGGGCCAAGAACAACAGGATTAATGAGGTTGTCTCTTCATGAGTGCATTATATTTTTTCCTCTGACCTTTCAAACATGGGAATCTTCTGTTTGCAATATTTCTTAAGGAAGGAAAACCCCTTCTCGCCCAAGCTCGTTTTGATGGGGGCTGTCTAGGTGGGAGCCTGGGTTCCCGCGCACCTCTGGGCACCCTGTGCGAGGGAGTGCGGTGTGCGGGCGTCCTCCGGGCCTCTGGCCGATGTATGGGCTGAAAGGAAACTGCGAAAAAGCAAAGGAGGGAATATCTTTGTTTCCTTGTTTTTAAAGAATTGGCTGGGGGACATGGGATATTTTAAGGACTCTCTCAAGCTATGAAATTCTGATTATAAACCTTAGGCTGCTGCCTACAGACTATCGTACTGCAGGAACTGCCCAGGAGACGGATGGACACTGCTCTGCTTTTTTTTTTTTTCTTTTTTTTTTGCCAAAGGATTGCATATGTTTAGGCTGGACAAGTAGGGGAAGGAGGAGTTGCTGGAATTGCAGCCTTCCACAGAACACTCTTGCACATTATCTTTCCTATTCCTGATTATTTTTGACACGGGGTAACTGGAACACAATCAAGATAGGATCATTTCTAAGTGCAGCAGGACAGGGAACGTGAAGAATTTTCCCAAGGAAGGGAGCACAAATATCTTTAAACACAACAAATAACTGCACATGTGACATCTTTCAGCCAGCCTCCTCAAAATACATCAATTAGATAAGCTAAACATAATTACATTTTTGCATAAGATTGTTAAGGGTGACTTATTCCCGTTTTTCATCTGGGGAAACAAACGGAGGGACAGAGAGCTGGAAAAACTCCCACTAGCCCAAAAGCTATCTACATAGGCAGGTCTCTAAGCTATTAATTTCCCCTGTAAGTTATTTATTTCCCCTCTTGGTGGGGAAAGAAGCACCATGAATTTGTGCATTCATGTCTTGCATCTTACAGGGCAGTAAAGCCCTTCATGGAGGAAAAGTTACTTTAGCGTCAGTATTTTGACCTGCTCTTTCCAGCCATGGTAGATGATGGAGAAATCTGCCTGATATTTTGGGGGAGGGAGAAGTAGAAGAGAAGATATACATATGTACATAGAGGTATATAAATATATATAGCCCCAAATATAATTTTAAATAACTATAAAAAGAAGGGGAAACATGAAGGCTTGCAACACTTGCAGAATATGTTTTCCATAGGTGTGTAGTTCAGCTGCACATAAGAAATTCCTTTGCCATGTAGGAAAAACAGCTCTTACCTGCTGACTTGAGGGAAAATAGAGTGTCCAGGGGACTGTCTTGCTGAGCACTCCAGTGCTGGCTTTACTTCATGTCCACGGTGCAGAGGGCCAGGACGTTGGGCTGAGCTCCGGGCAGTGTTCCAGGAGGGCCAGAGCTCAAGCACTGGGCTTAGGCTTTAAGCAAGACTCAAAATCTCTGTGTGTGGATTCAAGTCATTCTGGGACTGTGAGAGTGAGCTGAACTAGACATGTGGACATAGCCAAATTCATCCATGTCAGCCCTAGGAAGAGAACAGAAACAAATATTCCTGGCTCCTTACTTTAACGATTTAAATAATCCCACGTATTTGCTCTGGAAAAAGGACAGGCTGCTTTTACAGTGCTTTAAGTTGAAAAAGTCATCAGAGAAGCTAAGAAATTTCTGAGCAGCTCTTCAGAGTATATATTTCATGAGATTTTGAAATATTTTATCCTGAAAAGAGTATTACTTATATAGTAAAGAAGGGAATTCAATTGTGTACTGTCCTCAGGCGCTGGCAATGGTCAGTACTTGCAAGTACCAGGAAACAGTTTCGAAGTTTTAAGCATGAGTGTATTACATGTCTTAAAATTGGGTTTCCTAGGTTTCAGAGTTTTGGACTTTGTTGCTTGAACTCTTATTTCTTCCTTTTAGGATTTCTGTTGTAGCTGAACTTAAATAACCAGAGAGAACACTTAATGAGTCTGTATCTGTATTTGTCAGCATTTAGGGCAGTTAAACATAACTATGATGGAGGAATTCTTGTATTCTACTGTTCTCTTATAATAATGTATGCAGAGGGCTAATTCTGCTGAGTTTCACTGTTGTTTAGCAAGACTAACTTGGGTAAAGCTAAAGAACCTGCAGTTTGCTTTCTGTTCCTTTAAGCAATTGAGCTCCCTGTCATACACTAGTAAGCTATTTTCATAAAGCCCCAAGTTAAAATAATTTTTGGGTTGTAACCCTCAAGACTTTAAGATTTCAAAATCCTGACACTTCAGGATTAAAAAAAAGCCCCACATATCTATCAGTGAACGATGAATACATGTTTGTGTAGTTTGCCTTATTTGCATTTGTTGGTAATTAATTAAAAAACATGAGTTTAATTAAACTTGGAGTTAGGGGATTCATTAAAATAAAAACAAAAAGCATTTCGGTTAAAAATGTAAAATAACGTGTTCCGTTGAGTTAGCTTGTGCAGCTTAAGGATTTGCAGAGAAATGCCGGCAGTAGTAAAACTTCAGGGACTATCACACTGCACACAGTTAGAGAAGAGTTACTGAACAAGGAAAGTGGATGTACGTCTTTGTCAGCACGTAAATTTTACTTTGTAGGTACTTGAATCGAAATAATGACATTTGGTCTCAGTTTCTTTCTGGTTTGAGTCTGTGGCTATGAAAAAATGACATCTATTCAAGTCCAAATGAAAGGATTACAGCATAACTAAAGGTGAGGTTTTTAAAGTAAGGGACAGAGAGGAAAAAAAAAATTAAAAAGCTTAAAGGGAGGAGATATCACTCATGTAAAACTCAAGACTAAATTATACTTACCTGTTTATACTATCATGAAAAGTTCTTTCTCTTTTACGTCTCTTTTAGTCACATTCACTGTCTTCAGCTTTTTTTTTTTCCTTTGAGAACAGTGGAAGGGGATTGCTTTTTAAGAAAAGACATGTTATCAGGATGTTGAAAGTAACAATAGAAAAAAAAATCTTAATTGATAATTAAGTCTGATGTTTAGTAAATATTTTTCCATAGCCTGCTCTCTTTGATCCTGCCCCTTTGGCAGGGCTGGGCTTGTCCCACCAACAGAAGAGAACCAACAGCGGAAATCTTGATGTGTTTCTAGTCTGTGTTATGAAAATTGTCACTGAGATATTTCTGTTTGTGCAGTGGAATAGAAGTGAAACCTTTCCACCTTCTCAAATTGAAGGGGTTTAGCGAAGATCTCCCAAGGCAGCACTCACTCCCATACGGGTCAGGCTCGTTGCCTACATGGACCTACATGCGCTGCTGTGCACCAGCTACAGCAGCTTGGGGAAGGCACAGGAGCTGACATCACTGCCACTTCTGTAAGGTGCTGTGCTCTTGGGGCTGGAGGGCTACTGAGAAATGACTGACTTTGATCAAACTGCCTCAAAATTAAGATTTTCTACTTTACTCTTCCCCCAAAGTATTTAATTTGGGGAGGAAACGATTATAATAATAGAATATAATACTCACTAAAAAATTCCTAGTTGTATTCATCAGACTCATTTTCTTATGAAATTAATATAAAACACCTCAGTACTGAATATTAAATGCATACAAGAAAGGCTACATTAATTTGCCTAGATGTGTGCTTTGAGGGTGGCTTGGCACCCGTGTGCAGGATGTTGGTGGATAACTTGGGTATGTGTAAAGGACCAGATTTAAAAATAAAAGAAAACAACAAAAAACCAACGAAAAACTATGTTGCATCTTTGAGATGAGAAACCATCTGTGGGTGCCCGTTTACTGCACCACTGGACAGGAGGTCCCCATGTTAGCAAAACACCTGCGCCAGCCACGGTGCCGGGGAAGGTGGTCCTTGCACAGGGAGCAGATGCTCCACAGCTGAAGCCTTTCAAAGAAGACACCTTTAGAGCCCCCAACCTTATGGGATAACTGAGTCGTACATAAATAGTCTTTAAAAGGGAGCATTGTCTGCTTTAAAAAAAAAAAGAAAGGAAAATGAAGTGGGTTTTGTGTGTGGGTAAAGTAAATACGGTTAGAAATACATGACTTGTTAAGAGCTTTTTGAGGACCCCACACTCAAAAAATCTTTTAGGTCATGTGTTTGCTTTCCGAAACATTTGGTAAGTAATAAGTGCCAAGGGACTATATGCACTCCATCTGGAATTAGCAGATTCCTCTTTGTTCAATTGTTCCTAAATTTGGAACCAGCCGACTTGCTTAAAAGTATTTTGATTTTCTTTTAAATAAATACGGGAAATAAATATAGCCCAGGACCTTCAGAGAGGTACGTTATTAGTCTTCTCCCTGGCTCCATGAGCCACACAAGCCTTAAAGGAGCACTTGCCAAATTTGATGTTTGCTATTGGTTTTTGGTAACAATTTGTTTGGAGTGGCCCATCATTTTTGTTTCCTTTTTATAAATAGTATCAAAGAAATCGGAGATGGAAAAAGAACTATTAGGTCATTGAATCCACTCCACTGCCAATGCAGTCTTGTTCCCTACAGTGTATTTTTTCCATTTCTTTGTCCAGGTTAAACTTGGAATTAAGTTTAAGAGCCTGTAGGTCTGATGAGAGGTACAAGAGCAAGTGGAGATTTTACTCTTTTCTTCTTTCCTTGCTAGACAAATATCTCATTTTCATCTCTACCTTCCCTGCATAAGGAAATGGCATGTCAAAAGATCAAGTAGGTGCTTTCTCTTTGCAGGTGTTGTAGATTACTACCTCATCCTTGTAAAAATTTAATTTTTGCTTGGGGAAAGCAAAAAAGGAAGAGAAAAGCAGCACTTCTTTTATCTTCCCTGATGTCCTATAACACCAAAGAGTAAGATCCTGAGACGCCACCTGTTTGTCCAGTAGGCTTATGAAAAGAGACTGTGCTTCCTTGAAGACCTTTAAAAACTTTTTTTAGAGAAAGCTTCTTTCAAAACAAAACCAAAACTTTACAAATAAATGTAAGAAAACACTTTAAAGAATTGAAAAAGCACTCTGAAATCACCCTAAATTGCACCAAATTTGTGATCTGGAATTCAGCTGGAGGACTATTTGACAATTAAAATGTTTTCAATGAAAAGCTTGCAAATCAAAGCTCAGAAAGGTTGTCCATTGTCATTACATTTGGCATATGAAGCATTATTAAGAGGTGCAGATCTGCAGATTTGGGATCCCAGCCTAAGATATTCAGCCTGTATGTGTTGGTCTGCTTCCACGGATTTGAATGGAACGATGCCCATTTACAATAGCTGGGGATGGATGATCCCTCTCTCCACCAACAGCAGAGAAAGCTTAGGGAGACTCGCTTTCCTAAGCCAGAGCTGGCCTTTGTGAACTGTGTCTTACGATGCATTACAGAGCAGGATCAAAGTCTTTATCTGATTCACGGTTGCTCAGAATTTTGTTTCATCCAACATTTGTTCAAAGTATAAGCAAACATTTTATTTCTGCTTCAAGCTTTCCTAAGAATGGAAGTAGTGCAGCACAAGCAGATACATACTGTCTGCATGGCTACAAGGTCTTTTTATTTGGTCTGGATACACATCTGTAACTATTTTACCAATTCATGTATTCATATATACTGTAAGTCAAAGGAGCTTAAATTTTCACTTCTTGCATTGAGTTGCAATCATTCTGTTTTGCAGGTTGCTTCCTATGCATCATGTTTCAGCAGCCTAAGGGCTTCTCTAAATCTTTATTCTGTTCTTTCCTAGCAAGAAGGAACCAAAACTATAGTCAAAGATTAGCATGGGCTAGGCAAAACCTAATCATAATCTCTTCTACCTCTTTTTCTATTCCATTCAATCCCTGTTGTGAGGATCAAACCTGTATTTCCTCTATGTACTTGAAGAAGGTATATTAGTGTGATTAAGTATCAGCATTACTCAGCTGGATCTGTTGAAGATACCAATGTTTGGGCTTAGCCCATGACAGTACTGATTCATTCTTTTTAAATCTAAGCCTGTGAGTATGAGTTCAGGAGGTGTATCAAAGCTTCATGGAGACTAAATTGTGTGCACACACCTTAGATTAGGACGCTTTAATTCTTAAAGCAAATGAGGTCTCAGATTTAAGGAATATAGTACCATGGACTACTGGCTGTAACTAATCTATGTAATTATACATATAATACATATGTATGTTTATGTTGGGAAATATTTAGTAGAATCTTGTGATTTGAAAAGATAGTAATTTGTTTTCTTCAGTACCTGCAACCTGAGTAAATATATCTGTTAAGAAAAGTGTTTGTTATTGTGGTAATTTTCTGAAAACTTCTCCCCTTCAAGGATTTTTTGATGGCAAGAAAAGAAGAAATATTCCCTCTTGTTCCCATAGAAATTAATTAAAACCTTGCCATTAACATCTATGGGAGGACAGAACCCCAAATTGCTATATAAATGAGAGAGCAGTGATTTCTGTTTTTTTTCTGGTTATTATTTACAAATTCTGAACAAGCAACTTTGTTATGAGACTAAACTTGTTATGTGCAACGTGTAAATCTTTTCGCAATGCATATGGTCATACTTTGCATTTTATAGTCTCCTTTTAGGAGACTACAGGAGTTTCTGTTATTTCATTTATAAAAATTACTGATAGGTGGGGAAAGTCTTAGTAAAAGATGATGAAACACAGAGCAAACAGAAATATTGGATGGTAGATGAAGCACATCTAAATTTTAAAGCAAAGGAAAAGGTTATCAAAGTTTCACTCTCACGAGCTGTGGTTTCTTTTAACGGGCTTGAAGGCAAGCCATTTTGGCAGGGCAGGTTATCGCATTGTGCTATAGTTAGAACTACTGACTGCTTCTGTGCTGTTGTTTGTTGAGATGACTAAGTTGTCATTTTTAATTAGCTTTATGCTCTTCTCAAAGGCTAATTACTTTACTTTTTATCAAGATTACTTGATTGGTAATGACAAGGGTGCCATGGTTACGTATTTTTAGAGAATTCCCCAACCTGCACAATTATATGATTTTTTGCTCCCTCTGGATTCTTTGTGCAGTAAAGCCTTCAGTAAAAATAATGGCTAAGAAAAATACATATTTACTATTGATATCAGCAGAAGAAAATATCTCTTGATTTTTTTTTTTTTTTTTTTTGGCAGGAAGGACATTTCTAATGTATTTAGTCAGCGTAAAAAAATATTACACTTAGTTTACCTCCCTGTCAGTGACAGTTACCTTGGCTGAAGTTACCTCACGCAAACTGAATTTGAGACCTTTCTTTTTTCCTCTCATTTGCCTATAGTTGTGCATCTTCCCTGGTCATCATGGAAATCTGGCCTGACTTAACTGCATACTTATTTCAAAGTGTAGAAATTACACAGACAATGACTTTCAGAGAGCATTTACCACCCTGTTTAAGAGGATTTGGTTGAAAAGCCCTTGAGATAAGTATGAGATGTGTGGTCACAGGTGAAATCTCTCTTTTCTTTAGCCACCTATAGATGACTATAATATAGCCTTGTTTGAAAGAGCAGCAGCCCAAAAGATGACGCTTCTGTGAAGGCTCCCTCGAGGGGCAAGGCAAAGGCAGGGGACATAAATACTCCTCTGACATTTTTTAGAAATACAGTTATACCCAGAGAATCGCTACTTTACTCCTGTTCTGCAACACATAAATACACGTCAGATGTGTGGTAAACCAAATTCTCGCAGGAGCTTGTCCTGAAAGAGGAAAAGACACAATGATTTAGAGTCTACATCTGCAGCTTTTGCAGCTGCTTTGGTCCCTGCTGCTGAAGGAGAATTCCCTGCATCAACAGCCTCTTGACACAGAGGCTTACAGCAGTTCCTGAAGCAAAAGCCCAAGGGAACCTAACGCTGTTGCTAATCCATTGGGAAGGCAGGAAGGCCACCATGCAGCTTGAAGGCAAGCAGTTGCTCCTGCCATCAAATGACCCATCTCGCATCACCTCTACTGCCACTTTGCAAGTGGAAGAAGACTCCCTGACGACTGCAACTCTTGTTGCATTCTCCAAAATCTACTGAGAGCAGGATTAGACTAGGTAGCTTTCTAAACCAAAGGGAAGGTCAGCATGGTAGGGCGCTGGCATAGCACACCTTTGTACTCAAGCTTGCAGGAGGAGATGGTTAAGGGTGTGCTTGACTGTGAAGGCCTGCTGGAATGTCTTCAGTTATAGGAAACAAGTGTAGGACATCTCTGTAACAAGGCAGCTGAAGATGTGAAGATGTTCTGGAGTGAAGGCTTGCACAGCCCCTGTGTTTTGATGTTATTCTTCTCGGCGATAGACGGGGAATATAGCAGCTCCAGCTACTGCAGCAGTGCAGTGTGATTCCTGGCCGTCTACGTGTAAAAAAACACCTTCTTAGTAAGCATCTTGTCTCCTTAATGAGCTAGTAACACATCTATGACTTCAGTAATTAAAGTAAGTTTTTATTGCTTTTTACTTATGTTAGCACTGAAGAACAAGAAGAGAGACAAGGAAGGGAGGCTGGCAACTACTGGGACTCTGGGAAACAGGCGTTCAGCTCCCTGCTTCCTCTGCTGCAAGGAAAATAGACAGGACTGGATCCTAAAGGTATTAAATGTCTAAATCTTATGGAATTCAGTGTAAATGGGTGGCTAAATACTGTGGGGCTCTGGGCTTAATCTCTCTATACCTTAGGTCTTCATCTGTCCTATAAGTATAATAATTCTTCCCTACTGACAATAAAGTATAATAATAAACATGTTAAGGAAAGAAAGGTGCTCAGCTACTGTTATCTCTCAATGTAAAAAAAACCACAAAGCAAAGACAGTATGGTTATTTCTTTTTTATGAGTCTTGATTACGTACTAGTTTTCAATTCTAGAGAGAAGCGTTTACCTGCTTGTTGATTAATTGATGGTTGTATTCCCCAGCTTTAATCAGCGCACAGTTTCCTCTCCAGAAGTTCACTAATAGCAAGGATCAATGAGAAGGTAAGGACGCGACTCAGCTTTTGGAAATCAAACTAAAAGTATTCTTTTCTCATTGCAAAACTGAGCCTTTTTCACTTTCAGGCTAACTTTCAGCATCTCAGCTTTCTGTGTGGAGCCTTGCTTCCAGTATAAATAAATGATCCCACATTCCGTCATGATAACATATGCTCATGCAGAGCTCAAAATTAGAAGGAATATGAAGTGTTCTATTAATTGCATGAATGTTGATTGTTAAAATCATGTGCTAATTGGTAATATCTGTGTGCAGTAGGTTCCCGCAATATGTGTTAGATTACATTAACTGTGCTTGTGACTCAGATATCAGGCATTATGTGTTTTATAGAAGGATTTTTTTAAAACTTTGTGTAATTAGGTTCTATAGATTATCAGTGTAGAAAAATTAGTAGAAGACTGTGTAAAGGGCATGTGAAGTTAGAGGCATGAGGAATACTGAACTCTAAAAATGCATCTGCTCCTCTCTCTTATGGTGTGCTTTCCCTCACATACCCCTCAAAGTAATTCTCACCATGTTTGTCTTGAGGTAATTCCCAGGGAATCAAGTAAGAGCTCTTTCTCACTGCCATGGTGATTAAAATATACATTTGAAAGTTACCAACTTTTTTGACTGGACTTGTTTCAGTCTTTTCCTTTGCAACACCAAGGCTTTGATCCAAGAAGCATTCAGGTACATTACAGATAAATTAGATTATTGCTGTACTCACCTATCAGTGGAGAAGTTGAGCATACTTAGCAACATGACTCTCCTGTACCAGATGTGCTTCCTCTCCGTTCCTAATCCCTGGGGAACATTTCATGTGGATCTGTTTTGTTCATTGGTGTTTTCATTTTATTGAGTGCCATGAGTATTTATTAAAATAGGCAAGGTAGAAGGAACTAAAGCTTGGAGCTAAATATGGTAAGTTATGAGCATTTTTAAGAAACGTAACGGTTATTTCCACTCTGGGTGTGGCTTAACATGGCTTCGCAGTGGTGAGGGAGCAGGAGATGAGCCTGACACGAAAGCATGAGGATGCAATCTGTTATACCTAATACATATCATATTCTGTGGTCATCCTCTTTACAGCAAAGACATTTATTCATGCATTCACATTTATGCACAAAGAACACACTGGCCTTTGTTTCAGCACCTACACTGAGAGCACCCAAGCTCGTCCTAGCACTGCAGCTGACTTCAGGGTGCATCCTCCTCCTCCTGAGCCATTGCAGCAAATGTACACAGCACTGGTGACTGCTGAAATAAGCTTTTCTCAGTCCTCCCTGGACCAAGCCCCAGTTTGAGCTCCTTTTTCATGTGTTACAGGGGTGGAATGTGTTTCTTGAGTTAGTCAAGAGGGCTGGGGCTCCTAACTCACCCAGATCTTCCTTAGCAAACTTCCACAGTGGTTTCTGCTGAAAATTACCTGGCAAACAAGCTGAGTTGGAGAGACTCTCAGAAATCAATGATAGCCGCTCCCCTAACAAACCATCTCCTATCTAAATTTATGGAAAAAAAAAAATCAGTGTAAATCCACTTGTATTTTGTGTGGGTTAGGCAGATTGGGTGGGTGAGGCCAGCTCTGTAACATGCACGGATATCGTGTGACTGCCCACTGCAAAGTAAATTGGTAGGAAAGGGTGAGAACAGACCGCCTGAGAGTCCTATGGTGCATGAGCCACAACCCAGCAGATGCTTTTTGGTGGATGCTGCCTTTAAATTGTATATAAATTCTTTGAACTAGCACTTTTCTTATAGCGATTATATTTTGAAGGACTAACATAATTGAAGAAGGGTCAAAACCACTGGTACTTGCCCCAGCAAAGGTGTCGCTAGAGCCCTTCCCTGTTTAATACCTACTATTACTTTGGGAGACACACTCTTAACTCATGCAAGTTTACGTATTCTCCCAGAGGAAGGCTGAAAATAGAAATGATTAAAAAAAATGATTCAGAGAAAGACCAGATTTTTGTGTTGTTAAAGAAAAAGGAAAAAGTTTAAACACTTTAAATGTTTCATGGTTTGCACTGAGAAAAAATACTTAGAATGAAACTTCTAACTAGCATAATTTTAATTCATTTTACAGTGGACCAACTTGGTAATGATGCAATGAATTAAAACAGGTTGTCTGAGAGGAAAAATGGATGCAGTTTTGGTAAAGAGAGCATTTACAGAAGTGTTAGAAGTCCTGAGTCTTACCAGGGCTATTACTCTAATATCTGTTGATTTACTGATCTTGAAACAAGCAAACCTCATGGGTTCAAGAGCTTAATGTTAAGGCACACTTCATCAGTTGTCCTGAGAAATGCAACAGATCTACAAGGAAATCAGTTTTAGCCCCTATCCAAAATGTTGACACTGAATCAAACAGAGCATGAACTATATTCACAGTTTTAATTAAAAGAAAAACTGACAAATTACTAACATTCTAGTGTTCAGAAGATGGTTATCTATTATAGAAATATTTTTTCTAATGTACATGCTCTCATACATGAAATAGTTTCTAGATTTATTTTATTGTAATTGTAAACTATGGCACAAATACTTAATCTTACCTACTTAAATAATGTTTTCTAATTTCTTAGCAACCCTTCCTCCTTCCCCTCTCCAAACTCTGACTCACAAAATGATGCATTAAAAAGGTTGAACAAATTTAGTGGATGAGGTGACCACTGGAAATACGTGGAAAAACTAAGAATTAAAAAAAATTAACCAGAAGGAAATTGCTTACTAATTTTTAAGATACAAAGGTTAATCTAAAATGACTACCAGCCTTCAAAAGGTTAACTGTCAAATTAAATAACAGGGACATACAGTGGTCACTGGCTACCTGGGGGAATAAGCTGTTAAATTACTTACTTCAATTCACATAATTTACAAAGAGATTAGCTCCTCGTGTCTCTGTGGAAACTTTGTGTATTCCAAGGAAGGTTTTGCTCCCCCTGTGCCCACGAGGGCCCAGCCACTGGTGGGAGCATCTAGGGTAAATGGTGTATGTTTCTGAGGAGGAAAAAGTAAATTGGGGAATTGGGCAAGTTGTTACACTATGGGGAATAATAAAAATCAGATTGCTCTAATTTTCTTGTCCTGTGAGTGGCAAGCTTGCAGGTGTGGGTCCCTGCTTTTGACCAAAGCCCCTGGGACAAAGGAAGTGGGAAGAGGGCAAGGGAAGGGGCAGCTGCAGTGGGGTTTCCTGATGCAGGGCTTGGGCTCGTGCCGGAGTCGCTGAGTTGATCGTGTCAGCGAGGGGCAGATGAGAAGTGCCAAGAGCTGTTTGCCGGGCAGGGTTCTGGGGTGCTGGGCTCTGCTTTGTGCAGAAGCAGGAGGGGTCTGGTGCACCCAGGACCAAAGGACGTCACTAATTTTACCGAAGCCAAAGGGAATCTAGGACAATGCTGGATGCATTATTGTGGACTGTTCTTTTCCCGTTATTCTTTGTTCCATTGTTTCAAGCTTGCAGGAGTTGGCAGCCTGGGAGGAGATGTCACCACATAACTTGCTGTCCTCGAGAGCCGCTCCGGAGGACGGCTGAGGTCCATGGAGAGGCTGCAGTGGCCCCTAACAGTCTGATGTCTGACCTAAAATCATGCAGTAACTTCGGTGAGGAAGGCAGACTTATACTGATAGCAAGTACGAGGGGCTGCTGCCAGTTGGCTCGTTGAGGCTTCAAGCGCGGCGGTGGTGGGAGAGGCGCAGATGTCTGACAGCAGAAACAACATCTTCCCAGTGCCGTCTGCACGAGGCATAGCTCTCGCCAGATCTCAGGGCTGTGTCTTCCATAGGTGTCCCAGCAAAAGTCTCAGAAAAACGTGCAGCTACACCAGTGCCCGCAGGGCCAGAACTGGTCCCAAGGGGCACTTCTTCCTTTTCCTTTTCATGGGCTGTGTATGCAGTTCACAACGTGAGCATCGGGGTAGACTGGAACCTGCTCGTGCCTGACTGTGCAATGTGTTTCTTAGGCCATTTAAAAATGATTTTTTGCTACCTATCAGGCCACTGGACTGGCAGAAATTATTTCTCCCCTTCCTTCAAGAGCAATGGTTTCCTGCTGTTAATCCAAACCATAATAAAACCTTAAATATATACTGTGAAAAATGTTATGCCTACTTAAGCAAGATAGTTGCCTGTGATAGTGTGTCATAAACCAATCTGAAATGTTTATTGTCTGTTCCCCAACTGCAGTTTTATTTCTTTTTAGCAGTTTTTGTGTCTACAGAATTTTCTTCACGTTGAAAGTTTCAAAAGAAGTTTTTCCCTTTCCCTGCATACACAGTAATTATTTGCACAGCAGCTCCTGCTGCCAGTGCAGATATGTACAAGCATTTTTTTCAAAACTTCCAGTTTCCTAAACTTTTTCTAGAAAAAAAAACATCGTTTAAATCAATAGCAAGCCTTGATATGATAGGCTTTAAAGGGCAGCCTGACTTCCAAAGGAGCAGATAATGTTAAACAAGATCTCTTTTGTAAAGGCTGAAATAGGAAATCAGGAAAAGAAAAGAGAAGAAAAAAAAGGAAAGAAAGGAAAGAAGGAAAAAAAAATACAGCCAAGGTTAGGGGGTGGTAAAGATGTTGCTGCTGGATCTAGCTCCAGAGACACAATGTGTATTTCATTGCCACGAATAAACTGTATCCAGGGAACAAGCAAATGAAAAAGTGAGGACAGGAGATATCTTATTTTTGTTGTTTGTTTCCAAAGAGTCCACCCCCACATAGGTCACTTGGAATTCATTTGTCTACATCCTGGACTGCACGTAGGGGAAAAAAAAAATGCCTGGGATCTGAGAAAGAGGAATGCGATAGGGCATGGGAATCACAGCGTCACGGTGGTCACCAGAGCATAGTTTGGCTCGTCTTAAAACAAGCAAGCACCGTTGGACCTCTGTAATACTAGCAAATCGGCCGTGCTATCAGGCTACCTATCAGAGGCTGAATGCTTGAGAAAAAGTGTGTGGGTTTTTAGATGGAGCCTGGGGCGTTGGAGGGCTCTCGGAGCTGCTGCTTTCCTCTTGACATCCAGTACTACTCGGTGACCTCGGCAACAATCCAGTGTACTGTTACAGTTCATTTCAATAATTAAACAGTTCAGGGATGGCAGAGCTTTCTTGTTGTCAATAGAAAATCAGGGCTGCAGTTTACTTTTTTTTTTTTCCCTTTCCCTCCGCTGAAATCAGAAATGTTTGTTTTTAATTATATTAGCTAGAGACAATTAATTTCACAATCCGAACAAAAAAAAAATGTTTTGCGAGAAGGACTGGCAACTGGTAAATGCAATTATTATTGTAGCACATTTTCAAAGGAAGAAATCCTAGCTCCAACAAAGTCATATGTATAAAATTTCAGTCATATAATATAGTCTCAAACAGCAGATTTACTCTGCAAAAGATGGGAACTGCTCTCCCATCTGGAGCTATGTTCTGTTCATGCCACGTGGACCCATTTGATACCCGCTCTGAAAAAACACCAGCCAGCAAAATAGACCGCTGCCCATCAGCTGCTCCAAATAATTCGTTGATATGCCACTTTAAACTTGCCTTACGTAGAGATGATTAATACCAGCCCCCTTTTAAGTGCAGCCTTGCAACAACAACTTAAAAAACCCCTCTCTGTGCAAATGGCAGCATTTACATTTTTGCTGTTTTAGCAAAAATGAAAATAATTCAACTTTATGTCAGGGACATCTTGCAAAATTTCCTACAATTAAAAAACTATTTTTTGAGGAGCTCACTGTGCCCCTTTCATTGCCCATCTGGCTCCCTCCCAGCTGCTCCCTGGCTGACTCTGTGCTATTCTGCTACCAGCGTGGCAGGAGCTGCTGCTAACTGGTATCGCCGTCTCTTTTTCTCAGCCTTGGTCTGCAGGATTTCTAGGCGACAGTCTGGCCTCACTTACACTGATTTACTCTTATGGGGTTCAGTCAAAATGCTACTGATTTATACCGCTGAGGCAAAGAACAAAATTTAACTCTCTGTCTCAGGAGTGCTGGAAGCGCTTCAGGTCCGTAGGGAGCGTTTTCTGCTAGCCCCAGTGACAGCAGTGCCGGCCCCTGTGCTGATACACAGCCGGTTCCTACTGTCACTCTACTACTGCCTTGTCCACGCTCATTTTACATGCCTCACAGAGTTTTTACCTTTTTCTATTTCCTACCAGTGTCATTGACATAAGAATATTAAACCAAAATATACTGAGACATCACTTCTTTAGGACTGGTATCTGGCATCCTTATTCACGGCAAACAGTACTTCATTTCCCAAATAGCTTAATCCTTTCAGTGGGGTGTCTGCAGAGGGAAGACGATCCACAAAAGGGCTTTGACACAGCTACACTTAAATTGTAGGCCTGGTAGATTACTGTAGCTTGAGATAGGAGTTAGTGAGTCTTTGCAGGGTGTATGGAGAAAATTAGACATTGCAGAGGGGGAATGCATAGCTCCAGGAATCTAACCAGGAAAACACTTTTATTCAACAGCTAAAGCATCCCGATGGAGGAAGCATCCGCGCCTCGGCACCGCGGTGGGTATCCCTTTCCTCGCAGTTCACCCCCAGGCAGGTTGCTCAGGTGTCGTGCCTTATGGCAGGCAGGAGCTGCCCTGCTTCCGTGCAGCATCTTCACTGTGTAAGTACCATCCCAGTGAAAAACCTGGCTTCGATGTCGTGATTTTCTGGAGGGGACCAAACCCTACAGAGCCCTTGTTTTATCCCAGCGAAAGGGAAGTGTTTGCTTTATGTGGGTGTAGTCGAGTCCTTGTTGAAGCAGCCCCAGGCACAGAGCAAAAGCAGCTCTAAGAGAAGCGTGACTTGTCAAGGTATCAGTGGGGCAGCGTTTTGAGGCTGTTAAAATATTTTTATGTTAAAATAGTTGATGTATATATCTAACAAAATTCTGTTAGTTGGTGGCAAGCTTGCATGTCAACAGAAAGTCATCTATAAACTCCAGGCACCAAGCAACAGCTGTACGAGGATTGTTTTCTGTGTTAAAGGTCTAAAACAGGAGTTAAACACAGACCTTCATTAGATCTGGCTTTAAGGCACTAGGCTGCAGGTAAGGTTATCAGCTTAGCCCTTACCGTTCACACTTCCAAGTCCAAGCATGATGAACCTCTCACGTAGCAAACTGGCCTTTAGGTGGAAGAGCAGGGAAAAATATCCGCTGTACACCCAAATTCACAGAGAGCGGAGAGACGGCTACCCACAAAGATGCAGTCACTTGCGATGTGCTCTTGCTTTCAAGGAGAGCTCCCCAGAAGCCTGTTGAGCTCTGTTGATCTGCACCAACATCAGAGAGACCGGCTTTGCCCTTAACTATGTTTCTAATTCCTCTGCTTGCTCTTTTTTGGGGGGAGGTAGGAAGGAGGAAACCTTGCAAAGCTGAAATGAAATATTAAGTCTCTCATTCTTTCCAGGTAAACGCATGCCAAATCTCACAACGATATTGGCAGGCTCCTAAAGTTGCAAAATAATGAAGAAAATGTTGAGTTTAGGACTCTCTGCCCATTTTAGCAACATTCCTTGTAAGTGCAATTAAAGCTGCCGCTGGTTTGACCTCAGGAAACACGACAAACATAGAGGTGCAATGGAGAGCTAAAAAATAACCTAGAAAGGGTTCTGAAGTATCATCTTATATCTGCAATCTTATTCCTAAAAAAAAAAAAATAAATAAAATAATTATAATTTAGGGGCCATGGGAGTTCTGGTCTGCTCATCCACGGTATGTCAAGGCTGGCCAGCCCAGCGAGAAACATGGTGCCCATGTTGAAAAGTAGCTTTGAGCATCTTTTAGGGCTCTGTTACACTTATTTTGTCTGTGGACAAGTTACTTACCAGTTGTCGACGTGGCTTTTGTACACGTCTGGACTGCCTGGGAGGTTTCCTTCCTAGTGCTTGCACATAGTTGGCCCAGAGGTGCCTTACCACAAGGGAGATCCTAACCTTGTCTGCAGGATGGGGCAATATAACTGTGTAGAGAGGCATAAAGGTAGATTAAGGACACTTAAGTCTTGCTGCCACTTGCTATTACCATTATTGATGAATGCTGTTATTATAGGGAGAGGCCTCTCAGTGCGAAAGCATTTTTGTTATTCTTTGGTCTCCACTATCATATTTTTTGCAAAAGTTACTCATGACAGATGCAACTTTCCTGGCTCCAGAGGTAGTGAAAATAAAACATAATGTATTGCAACAAGTTATGAAAACAAAACAACTGGAATTCCTATACTGTAACCCTGTTCTAGCTATAATAGGCTGAAACCAAAATTTTTGAGCTCTTATCCTCAAGGATATTGGACAGTAAGGTACAAAATCTTAGAGTAAAAGCTAAGAAGCAGTCTGATCCTGGGAGTCACTGTGGTGGCCTTATGAAGACCTGTAGAAGAATGATTTCAGTGATTTATTATTCAAATTCCTTTCCACCTATAGGCCAAAGGAAGAAAATTCCCCTGTCGCGTCGTCCCCCTCCCAATGTTTTTTAGGATACAAAAGAAAATACCAGAAACACAGAAGCCCCTGGTGGTACAAGCTGAAATGCTGCTGGTACATCAGTGGGTAACACAGACTGTCCACACTTTTTTCCCGACACAGCTGTCCAATTCAGTTCATAAGAAAGATCTGAGCTGCCTGAATATCTGTTAGAAACTGCAGTGCTGAGAAGAAAATTAGTCTCCTTTGGACACACCATGGACGAGGAGACTTAAGCCTACTGCCATCGGTTTCAGTGGTAGGCACTGAACTCTGGTTGTCCCCTTCAAAGTAACACAGACTAAATAGACTGGGAAACCAGAAGTTTATAGTTAGATTGTTGCTTCTTTTGGAGCCAGGAGTTGCAATCCTAATGACATGATTACAGCTGAAAAGTGATCTAAAGTAATAAAACAGAGGATATTTACCTTGAGAACAGTTGTGTTTTGTTGTATATTTAAGAGAAATAACATGTTTGGCTAAGATACTTTTAACACATGGCTTTTTTTTGTTTTGTTTTGGTTGTTTTTTTTTTTAAATACGTAAAGGTTTCCAAATAGAGTGACTCATAAGAGCAACGCTCCAATTCCTGTTTCATTAACTGCCTCTGTAGATGTGCACCGAGCTGCTGGGAAGATAGGAGCTGCTGCAAACATCGTACTACTTATTAACCAGCGGATTTAACTTTTTGGTGCTTCCATTTATTGACGTTTTCGTTTTTTTTCTTTTTCTTTGAAAACTTAGCTAGTTACATCTTGACATAAGTTAGGTTTCTTGATTCTCTCATTCCTGCAGTGAGGACGCACCACGGCCTCAGTTCTCTGTTGTTTGAAGACCTTCTCCTACTTCGCATTGTAAATATATGTATGACTAATTTATACCCACTAGGTTTTTCTTTTTCCTACTCTTTCCTCTCCAGATTGTTCTTTAGCTGGAATAATGTTTTCTTCTCCCTGGTGTTTACAGACCAACAGGTTCACTAACAGCTATAAATACATAAATACATTTTATATATATATATATATATATATATATATATATATATATATATAAACCAGCTATACTTCAACTAAACTTCACCATACACTGTATTTCAGAGCAAACTCTACCAGCCCTCTCTACCATGACATTTCCACTTCATTCTGGAAATAATTCACCTGATGCACCCTGAGATCACGCTGCCTTTTTTACAAGGTTACATTAATGGCTAAAAATTATCAGCTAATAAACTCAGATGTATGTTCTCCTCGTTGCCTCCTGCTTGTGTTGGGTATAATGAAATTTAACAAGTTTATGATAGATCACAGTTCATAAAAGTTTTCCTGATTTTTCATGTATCTCTGTTTTTTCTACTTCTGGCTGGAACTAGGGGCAAGAAATTCTTTCCCCTGAGTCTGATCTTGGAGTCCCTTGTTAAGATCAAATGTTCGCTCAGGTTAAAGAGGCTTTAGCTTGAAATGGAGACGGTCAGCAGAGATCTCTGCTAGCCTTTCTTTTACGATATTGTCTGGAATCTGTGTCCATGTGGCAGTGGAAGCAGCTTCACCCACCTCATCCCAAGAGCCAGGATAAAGCAGTAGTTTCAACCTTATTGATTTACATGCATATATGTTATTATGATGAAAATGTGATAAAGAGTTGTAAAATAATGCATAGGATGAAGAACTGTTTTCTTCTTTTCTGTGAGTGTCTTCCACCAGGGGCTGGGAAATACATAAAGCTCTTTCCCATAGATAGCGGCATTTCTCCTGCTTCTGCAGGTGTGGCTCTTCTCCTATTCCCTTCACCTAAGCTGAGGTTAATGCACTATTGTGCTTTCTTGGTGTGGTGGCATCTCCCATGTGTATCTCTGGAAATGGAGGCCAAGGAAAATGTCACAGGCAAGAGCAAAGTTGAGACTTGGGCTTCTCTGTTTGAGATGCCAAAACCTCAGTCAGCTGTAGAGGGACTGCAAATTCACTTTTCATCCCCCACCAGTAAAAACATAAGAGAGAACTTATGCATTTTTTGTTCTTTAGATGGAAGTCACAGAAGAGGATAACAGGACCTTGAGGAGAGACTGCAGAATTTGGTTTAGGATAAGTCCAGTAAACCCAAAACAGGAAATGGAATTTAATAAGGGAGTTTTCCCTTTTTATTATGCTTCCCAGATTCTAGAGCTTCAGATAAAAATCTGTTTTACTATTATTTGTTTTAGCCAAAATCAGAAAACTTCTTCTAAACCATAGACATGACAGTAGAGTCCTGCATAAATTCCTCTTGTGCTAACTTCAAACTGTGTTAGCACACGTATGGCATAAACATCCTTCATCTCAGTAGTTGATTCTGATACATTTGACTGTTGACTTCGTAAGAGTTAGGACCGTTAACTCTGAAAATTAATTGAGAATAAGTATATATCTTTGAATGAAAAAAAAACATCAGTAAAACAAAAATTTGAAATTATGGTGAAACAAAAAAGACATTAAAGTTGCAGTGAGTATCCGAGGCAGAAAAAAAAGAGTCTAGGTCCAATTGTTAGTTGATATAATTCAGTGGAAGAATGCCAGACCGTGGCTAGCCTTTTCATAGCTGTACTAAAGTCTTTCCAAGCAAGCCGTGTCTCTGGTGCTATATTGGTAACTCTTTCCTGGCACAGTGGTTTTCCAAAACTATGGTACTAATACCAGCTAAGGATGTCCTAGTAGGGCTCTGTCACTGGTCGCTATGAGTCTGAGCTCTCTTTGTCCTAGGGAAAAAGGCTCAAATTTGTTCCGAAAATAAATTAAAAAGCCTCTATGATCACCTTCAGATCAGGTAAACTGGAGAGGGCTTGGCTGCTCATTGGTTGTGTGTGAGGACTCAGCCTCTGTTAACATCTTGTCAAGTATTACTTTCACTTTGCAGAGTGAACATGACTACATGGGAAGAAGAAGAGGCAAGATTTGTACCCAAAAAACTTTGTTCTTAACTCACACTGGTTTTACTTCGTGTTACTTCATTGAGCATGCTAGGATTGAGACCGGCTAGCTGTACGGTGAGATGAGCATCCTTTCCCTAACGTTCAGCACACTCAAAAATGGCAGTAATAGGATCAGCTGATACGCTCCTTGCAACGCTGAAAAAAAATTAATGATGCAGGACCAGTATTCCCTTGCTATCACTTAGGTCCTTTTTAATTGATATTTGAGATGAACAATGTTATTCAGCACTGAATAAATGGACTCATGTATTACCACTGTCAAGTATTTACTCTCAGCTCACCTTCAATCTCTTACTGTCTAATGGAAACACAAAATATCACCTCACCGTGCTCTTGTTTTACCTTGTTAGTTAATATTCATTTGCTGCATGGACAACGGTTAACTGTAAAGAATTTTAATACTTTTGGTTGTCAGCGTGGATTTCTAGCAGGACATATCATTGATTTTACTTGTGGATGTTATGGCAGTCAGGATATTTACAGTGGGATGTGACCTTCAGCTGCCCTGGTAAGTCACCTCTAGCACACTCAGATGTCAACAGTTTAATACCGAGTGGGTTAAATCTGACTTTCAGGCCTCATCATTTGCTATTTACTGTTTTGACTTTCATTTCTAATTACCTACTAAAAAGATCTACAGGAAAGTAGTCAGTGCCTTTTGAGTTACTTTAAATACCCTTGGAAAAAGTTGGGTGCTCACCACCGGCCTAATAAATAATTCCAGGAGAAGGGCAGATCTCCTGCCATCACCCAGAGTCCTACCTCCCATGGGGGTGGACTTTCCCCATACAGAGCAGGATGCAAGTCCACCCTCTAGAAAGGAGGCACGTAGAGTGACGAAAGATGTATTATTTAATATTAATTAATTTTGGGGATAGCGGTATCTCCTATTCCCCCCAAAGGAGGATCCAGCTCTGTATTGCAACACATCAGCAGACTGCTGAAGCCAGATCACCCTCACTTAAACCTTAACAAGATCTTGCAACAACCCTTGCAACCTTTGCCACCTTACATTTCTGTGGCTCCCATGCCCCTGTGACCGTCACCAGCCCTGCAAGACCATGCAGTCAATATGGGGGGCCACAGCTCATCTCTTTTCTGCAGGGAAAGGTCCTCTCTGTGTTTTGGGGAGTAGCTAATTGGACTGCACAATTGATTCACTTCTCTGTTTTTGGAAGTTAATTTTTCAGTTTTAAATTTGCTATCTGATAAGGCTGGTTGTAGTTCTGAAAATTAATTTGGACAGTAACTAATATCTGGTTCGTATCCTTGAGGATTAATATAGATTGAGTTACTTACAAATAGGTATTCCCTACCGTTATATAGCAATTGTTTAAAATATTTGAAACCACAGACTTAATAGATGTATTTGAATTCTAGCACCTGGCTAATTCCTACTAAGCTTCAGAAAGTTTTATCCCAATTAATTTAACAACAACAAAAAAAAACAACCCCCAAAACACAACATCAACAATAAACCACCGGCAAAACATAAAAATGTCTGACTTGTACTGGATATCAGAGAAAATCATCTTATCCCCTCTGATATGCAGTCTATGAATCTAGAAATTTTTGGCTGACTCTGCAGAGTCCCTGAATGACACTGGATGTGGACAAATATATTAAGAAGAGCTAAGCAATTTTTTATATCAACACAGGCAGGGGAGTTGTGTGCATTAGTTGTTGGTAAACTTACTGAAAGGGTTTCAATAAAGTTTAGTAAACTTTTTACCTTCCATAATCATGGGCTTACCTGGGTCAAAAGCATTAGTCATGGATATTCATTACAAACTGCAAGCTCATAAAAGACGGCATATGGCAGTACTGAATTTCTTGCTATATAAAGTTAAATTCATAGTAATAACATCTGTGCAGAATTTAGAGTCCCAACAATTAGAGTGAGGTCAATGTACTGAGGCAAAGATTGATGGCATTCTGCAAATCTTAAACAACAAGTTAAATAGGTATAAAATAAACAAACAACTTTATTTCTTATTAAAGACCAGACAACTGGGGTGTGAATGCTAAGGGCTCAGTAATGAGGGCCAAGAGGAGTAATATAATGCTGTGGGTTGTGTTACTGGGTTGTAATTCAGGAGCAAGGGGTGCTATAAGGAGCAGGTTCTCGCCTGCCTTTTGTTGATGATATAATACAAGTAACAACTAATAACCAATGGGTATGGACCCTGAAACACCAACTAATGAAATTATTCTCTGCTCGGACTGACTGCTTAAAGTTTGTAAGCGAGAAGAGGAATCAGGCAATGTTTCTAGAGATATCTGTGGCTTTGCTTCAGCACCTGAATCTTGTGTTCATATTTATGCTCTTTCTTCATTTTTCAACAATTTTTTAAATGAACAATGGGCAATGTATCACTGCCAGAGACACAGCACAATTCTGAATATAGGCAAGGAATGCTTCCTTGTACCTTAGGTTCCAGGTTTGTTTGTTTGTTTTTTTCTAATGTGTGATGTAATTTTTCTAAAGCCATGTGTGATCGTTGACTTGGTGAAGTTTTCAGTGTGTGTTGTAGCATTTGCAGGGAGGGAGAGGGTGAAATTGCAAGTGGTGAGTAAACCCAACGTAACTGGGGGTGACCCCACCACCGAGCTCATCCTTTGACTCAGTTTGTCTGTGTGTCTGTACTTGAAATTTAAGAAGTCCTTGACTTGCGAATGCAGGAAAAAGTAGCGGTGAAAACTATCTGTCTTAAAAGGTGGAATTTAGTAGGTACTTACCCAAATCTACAAGTAAAGCTTAAAGGTTTTAAACTAACATGAATTGAAAAAGATGAAATTATGCCTTTATCTGAAGCCTGTGTGGCTTGTGTCCTTCTAGTAGTATGTGGCCCTCAGGTCATCATCTATGGTGATTCAACTGCTATGTCTTCTCTTACCTCTGTGGCATGTGCTACTCTCAAAGAAAAAAAGGACCAACAACACTCCCAGAACAGGGATATCACAGAAATAACACCTGTTGCTCTTCTACCTGCTCATACTTTCCCACTTCATAGCCGGGGTTTCTGCTCATGGTTTTTCACAAGGCTGCACATGAATGTCTGTAGCAAAGTTTCCAACTCTGCAGCAGGGTAGGGGCAATGGGAAGAAAGGGGAAAATATTTTTTGCTCGGTTGTGAAGTTGGAGACAAGGAAACTTGTGCTTGTTTTTTTCCCATGCAGTGAGGAAAACATGAAAATGAAGTGTAAAAGGGAAATTATTCTGAAAACAGACAGGAACAGCATCATTGAAAGAGCAGGACCATCAAGGGAAATCCAAATCCAGGGCACGACTGAAAGAAATCACAGAAAGCTGGGACTAACACCACCACATTAATGGGAAACGGTGATATTTCAAAGGGAATAATCAATGAGAAATGGACCTACAATTTTTTTGTTGTTGTTCTATAGAGATTACTTGGAATAGGAGGGATGAAGAAAGCTATTATATAATTTGCAAAACATGCTACATTGCCATTTCTCAACAGCCAAATCCTGCCCTCAAGTGTGTCCGATGCATCATGCCGACCAACAGCATTACATGTGTACTCATAGTTTAGTCATACAGTATTCTGTTTCCAAAGCAGGAAAAAGACTGGAGGACCTCATTGGAAGGAGAGGTTGGGCAAGGAAAATATATTCTGCTGACCAAAAAATAAAACCATATGTGAACAATGGAAGTGCTGTATTGATTATCTTTAAACCGATGTACTTATCAGCGTCATTTTTTACTGAGGTTATCCTGGCAAGCTCTTTATTACCATAAAGGAAACTCTCGGTTGGCAGCTCTGTGCAGTGGTCATTCACTTAAAAATGAGAATTTAGTATCTTCTGGCATTGTATCAATCTCCAATAAAACTCCAGAAGAACCCTATACATAACCTAACTCTGAAGATTGCCTCAAAATTTGGAACAATAAGTACATTTCTTAGTTTCGGAGATGAGCCTGATTTTTTTTTTTTCTTCTTTTGTAAAGAATAATAATGTCTTACTTAGAAGAACCTGTAACGTTTCTGGCCTGCACTCATGGTATCTTGTACAGCTTAGACACTGGATATTACTAAGCAAGGAGAGAAACTTTAGTTAGCTTGGGAGACATCCAGGGAAAAATAGGTATGCTATGGAAGTATGCAGGAAAGGCAATAGGTGATGATGTTCTTTAGACTGCACTTCCCAGCCAAGGTCATATCGTATTTCTTGGATACCGAGGAACTTGGAACTGAGGAATTATCTGATGGATTTACAATTTGGAAATGTTTTACCTCAAAAATCTTGTTGTGCCAAAAGCAAGTAGTTAAAAGGAAATGTCTTTGTTTTTAGAAAGATTCTGCTGGAAGTGGGTGGACTCAGTTTCTGGAGAACTCAGCCACCCGCGCTGGTAGCTAATGGGGACTTCCCCGGTGCATGGCCTCAAATCCTGCCAGCATTTGGGTTAGCCTCCTCCGAGAAGGATCTCCTGGCTACAGAGCTCCTAATATCACTAATCCTTACAGCAATTTTAGTGGCAGAACTGCCCCAAAGCCCAGGAACAAGGTAGACATGGAAACTGTTGAGCAAAACAGGGACCACTTCTGTCAGCCCTGTCCCCATCGCTCATTTGTTAGTCATGGCACATGTGTGGGCTACGGTGAGCTCGTGGGCAGCTGCTGCCAGGCCACAGAGAGCTTCTTGCAGTGCACAACTCTTGCTTTTTGTTGTTTCTAAATAAGGATTTTCAGCCTTTGATATTTTAGGACAAATTTTGAAAAATGATCAATTCTGATTTGCAACAATAAAAAAACCCACCCAACTTTCCAAATGACAAATTAAACAAAAAAAAAAGAAAAGGAATTTCAACCAGCTACAGGTGTAATACTCTGCCTTCGGCAGAGTAGAGGCGTTGTCTATTTGTGTGCAGAAAACAGCAGTTTCCTCAGTTTCATTCTATTATCATACAGTTTCCATGTGAGTTATTAGTTGCATCTTGTTTCCATCCCAAAGAGAATGGCATCTCAGTGGAGAGTAAAACCTGTGCTATGTGCGTGTGCTGAGTATTAATTAGTCATTACTCATAAGGATGTTGTTCCAGAGGAGACAAGGTTTGGCTGTGACTAGCAGAGATGTACTCAAGGTGGTATTGAGCCAGCAAATTCTAATGCTAATACTGTCATATGAAGGCATGGACCAGGACTCATTTTCATCTATTTTCAGAGGTGTCTGTACTCTGGCAGCCACATACCGTGAGCTGAGAGGAGTCTGGCTACAGCCATACATGATCAGAAATGGAAAACCTGACCTTAGCCAGTAGTGACTGGAAGAGTTTGGGCTGGAAGTTGCACAAAAAGGTTTGTGTACTCACAGGTTTGTGGTAGAAAAGTTTGCCAAGGCAAGAAAAAAAAAACACCTCAAAAATGCTCTCATGATTATGCTGGGTTTTTGGGGTTGTTTGCTGCTTCTTTGTTATTTAAAAAAAAGAAAAGTGAAATAAGATTTTCCAGATTAACAATAATTATGATTTAACAATTATATATCTTTTATTATAGAATTTAATATGTAATGTCATTATATATACATATAAAATATTATTTTATACATACATATATGTAATCGTGTTGCAGTGCTCTGTTCGGGAGATATGTTCCTGGCTTCCATGCTGCTCAAAATGAGTTCAACCTGTGTGGCCTTGAGCAGAATGGCAGACAGGCATATTTTTTATTGCTGATTCCAACTCTCATAAATTCTTAACTTGCTTAGAATTCGCCAGATTAAATGAAAAGTTACTGTAATTAGGGATTTATTAAAACATGAATCCTTGACCCAATAGAATATAATAACTCATTTGTTTCAAATAAGACCTATTTAATTCTTCCATCACTGGCCTAAGCAGTCCGTGCTGAGGCTTTGAGGCCTATCAGTGCAGTGCAGTCACGTGTATTCTCCAAATCCACTTGCAAAATGCAAAATGCTCTGTGAAATTTTTGATCCCCAAACCACTCTACAGGCAGAAGCCCCTAAAATAAAAATGTGCCATTTTAATTAAAAATTAAAGTGCTGAAAGCCCTTATTATTCTGCACTACAAAGCAAAGACTATTAAAATACTATTTTTATACATGAGGTTCTAATTTAATTTTTTGTGAACAACCTTCCCACTCCGTATCTTCAAAAACAATAGTTATTGATTTACAGTCTTATAAATAAGACTGTAAAATCTTGTAACATGGAAGTATAAATAGATATTTTAAAAAAATATGAAAATTGCTCCCAAGTCAAGTCCATATATGGTGCTAGTCAGCAGAGAGCCATCTTGCAGAGGCATATAAACTGCAGAAAATAATTTCTATTGAAAATGCAAAGAAATCTGAAACTACACACTGCCACAAACAATGCAGCCAGAATTAAGGAATTACCCACTCCTCCTCCCCTGAAATAAGCCTTCTCTTTTTTTAATTGGTTGGGTATAGAAAACGTATTACTATATTTGGGTCCTGTTTCCCTAGTATAATAGTCCTACAAGGAATTCCCAGTCAAACAGTGTTGCAGTTCTACAGTATATTAAAAAAAAAAAATACCATAAGAAAGTGTTATCCAATGGGCAGATGTTAACTTAAAGTGCACATTGTTTGGAAAAGGAGTTAATTAACAACTTATTAATTGGATAGAAAGTCTGAAACTGTTGTACTTCTAGCAAATACATAATTTTCTTCAAGTATTATTAAAGCGTTTTTGTTGTACCTATTAAAGATTCTTGTCTCTAAGTTAATTTCATTATGCTAATAAGCTATCATCGTTACAGAACCTAAGCTTTGATCCATGTTAATTGTCGTGATCTTCAAAGACAAAGTCACCACTTACTTTAAATGAATTTTACATCTTTTTAAAGAATCACACGGAAATTAGGGGAAGTAATTAATTTTTTATTATGTGTCTCAATATTTTTAAGGGAGGAAGTCAATGGTATTGGCTAGAATTCATTTTAACATTTAACTAGGGAAAACAGCATGAGGCAAAAAAACGTTCAGATGCAAAAGATTAAAGAAAATTTGAAACTGGGACCTAATTTGTCTTGATAAACTTTGGTGTTTAATATGCTTCTTTTGTTCTCAGTGTGAAACTGCAGGGTTTTGATTTGTAAAAACTTTTTGAAGAATTAATTCTTTCTAATTTTTATTCCTTTCTTTGCTTTCCTTTTACTGTAAGACAGAGGAGTTGACCTTCAAACCATAACACTTTTAAATATCTATGAATATACAAGGTTAAATCTATTAGTGGTCTGAGATTAGCTGTTATACACTTGCAAAGTGTGCACCTTCTGCAGCAAATTTTATCTTTTAGTGAACGATAACAAGCTTACATCAACCCTACAAGTTTTAAGCAAATAATAGAATATGTGTAGTAGGTGATCTATTCCTCTTTCCATTAAGTGTTGGTTATTTTAACCCTTTGATGCTATACAAAGCTCAGTTCTGAATCAATAAGATATTTTTCTATTTGAGATCAGGACCTAAATGTTAGTATTGTCAACACTGCTATGATTGCCAATTTATGGTTTCCACAAATTCTCCTTTATCTTTTTCAAACCTCTCTTGTAAAAATGCAATATGAACATCTTGTAAAAAAGAAAAGAAAATTCAAAAAAAAAAAAAAAAGAATAAAACTTGTGCTCTGTTTTCCTGACAAGGTTCACCATTTAAAGTCATGCTATATTGAAACCGCTCTCTGTCATATTTACAAAGTACAAGCATCCTGTTGCACTTGCAATGAAAAATGGTGCCTTTTTAAAAGGCAACAGACAAAAGTAATTTAAGGATAGTAATAGCGATTGAAATCAAAAGCCAGATTACCTACTTCATTCTCCCTAGTTAGCAGCGTGTAAGTATTGTAAATGCAAGTAAATATCAAGTTTAAACTGAACCTACGCTGGCTGGATTTCTGCAAGACAGGTGGTGAGCTCATTGTGAGGATTTTTCAGCATTAATGCTGTACTCATTTAGACTAACACCAGGCTTGAGTGACCCTCATCTGGATTTAACCTATGACCTGTCAATCCAGAGACATACTTTCGGATCTCAACATCAGTTTTGCTTTTCCCTTTTTTTTTTTTTTTCCAAAGCATAGATGACTTTAATCATTAAGCAGCTTTCATAACGGGAACATATACATGTGCTGTTCGGTGCGCTTTGATTTGTAATCTAGGTTTCTGCCCATATAATCCCCAGTGTCTATGTGAATTCAACTGAAGTTCAAAATTATTTTACTGAGCATGTAGTAGTGATTGGGCACTGCTTATCTGTGTGACTTTTCACTTTTTGTGGCAGGGTTTTTATTGTGCAAAAAGGTCTACAGACATGGAGGTTTATTATTATTATTATTATTATTATTATTACTACTACTGCTACTGGTATTGTTATTGTAATAATAATAATAATAATAATAATAATAATAATAATAATAATAATAATAATAATAATAATAATAATAATTTGGCATTAGTTTCATAGCCAGCAGGCAATTTTCTGATAAACCAAGGGGTTTTTTTGATTCTGATTTTTTACTAGATGCTAATTTTAATTAAGTTTAGATATAAAACAATTGTACTTCAGTTTTGCTGAACTTTTGAAAAAGCACAGGTTATAGTGGGTATGGGGCATGACATGAAGGCATAAGCAACCTCGTTGCAGAGAAGCAAGAGCTTCCTCACCACTTTGATAAATCCAAGGAAGATCGTGGCTCCCACAGTGCCCTCCCCTTGCCTGAGCAATTGAAAAGCACAATTCTCCCTATCACATCTTTTCTTAATAATAATAACACTCCATAAATGTTTATGTAAATACACAGTTCAGAAGTACTCATCCCAGCAGTACTGTGCTTGTCAAGCGAGTAATTTTTTCACCTGGCAGTATGATGTTGTAAGACTGAGTTGTCTTAACTAATCCTGGCTAAAATGCAAAATTCTGTTTTGTAAGAAAATTTCTGGCCAGCTCTAATGTTAACCTCTTGCATGTCTGTAGCTTTTAAATTGATGTCACAGTTGTAATAGCTTTGAAAACCCATATGTTTGTAAACTAAATAAACCTTGATATTCAAAGGAGATGAAGACAAGAATTACATCTCTTGGCAATGGTGCTCTGAGCTCAGTTTCAGCTCATGTTGGCTCCTCATTTTTATGCCCGTATACTACGCCAAATCTTCCTTATCTATGCAAACATATTAACACTGACTGTTTGCTAACGCTGTGATGCATCAGCCTCTTATTTTCAGTTTTGACCTTCATGTTACATAATAACTTTGAAACTGCAGTTCTTGATAGTTCACTGGGACCGCCTTCGCTTTCTCAGCTCTTTACTGAGGGCTGCCTCTCCTACCCACTGACTAAATTAGCTCCTCACTGCTCTCAGCCAGCTAAGGCAGAAAGGCTGCCAAATAGTTTCCTGCTCAAAGATCTCTGTATCCCTTCTGTGTCATGGCCGTAACCCTGCAGCTCTTTGTCTTTGCATTTTTCCCAGGTATATTTTTCCCATTATATTAAACTTACACGGTTTGGCTTCAGTGATGCAAGCCCAGATCTTTCCAAAGTTGCCCCAAACCTCTGCTCATCCTATTTTCTACAGTCTGACATTAGGCAGGCTTTACTATCTACTTAAAACAAATGTGTATTATGTTAACATGTGAATAACTTCTGTACTAAACATAATCAAAATGGCACCCTAAATACCTTATATAAATACTGATAAGTGTTTCTAATACTGCCTGCTAGGACTATTAATGCATAAAGAAAAAAGAAATATTTGTCATCAGTTCTATCTGGCCAAAAGTCTTCCTTTAGGAATAGCATAACATATTCCTTTACAATATATAATTGCCTTAATTATTTTTTGGCCTGTCCACAAAAACGTAGTTCCATCTCTCTCCCCATAGCGTCCAAAGAATATGCAAATTCCATTCATTCCAGCTCTCAAAATAAAAAGCCTAAAAGGAATCTCCTGTAGCTATTTAGGAAAGGCTCAGAAAAATTTCCTAAGTGTGGCTGTTATGTATGCCAAGAACTTTCTTATTCATGGAAGAAGTCCTCAAGCTCTTTGCTATTGTTCTGAGGTCTTCCCCTCACCCAGGCTGGCTTCTCGGCATTCCTACAATGGCTCTTTTCCTCGCAACACCCAAGAAGTCAGCATCCCCCATCCCATCTACGGTCTGGAGCCTGCAAACATGGAAAACTGAGTCAAAGTATTAAACCTTCCAGGCTCCCAGTTATGAAGCCAAAAGCATGAAACATAGGAGCTTTTAGGGTTTCTGTTCTCTTTACATTAAAGTTACAAGTTGTAGCATTAGAGGATCAAAGAGCTCGTACGGCTTCTCATAGCTGTAGGTGTCTGGTTAACAATCTCCAAGAAATCTCAGGAAAGCCAAAGGGTGAAGGTCTTTAGAAGGCTGGCTCTCCCAAACTTTCTGTTTCCAACCTACCCTTAGTTTGATATAGCTGAAAAGGACCCCAGAAGCACTGGACATCACAGGTAATAAGCCTACATAGTATTTAGGATTGGTCTCTACTCCACTGCAAAATTTTCATATTACAACTTTTCATTATTTCTCTTTTTTCCTATCCAGCTATTAAAAATTCCACTTTTAATGTGAAGCAGAGCCGGTGTTCTGTGACCACCCTATGAGCACAGTGATCAGTTATAGGAAATCATTCCCTTTAAACAAGATACTGAGGACATGATCCAAAACAGGATTTCCAGTATTCCATGACCTAGATGACAGTTAGATTGCTCTGCCTATATTATGCTCCAAAATAAAACCGAAAATAACCCATTTTTCCAGTGTGTAAGTGAGAGAATATAAGTTAAATGGAGTCAAAGAGAAGTTTCAGATTCTCAGTGGAGATGGTCTGCATAGCTAGATGCAGACTTGTTCAGCTTGGTCTAAAATTTGGGCTGTGCAGGGGGTCTGTAAGGCTTGCACATCCTGGGCACCTTCACAACTGCACCTCTGCGAGACCTGGCACTTGTGGGTAGGATCTCATATTGGATAGATTCTTACCTTATTCCAGCATCTAGAGCTTAACGTTTTTCTTTTTAAAAACTGTGACTATATAACCAGTTAACTGGGTGTTACCCCATTTTTAGATCTCTCAGAAAAGTAATGGCATTCTGAGAAAAACTCTTCGATTTTCCTGTTTTCCAGAGCAGTTGCTTATGAAAAAAAGCTTGACTTGAGGCTTGCTGTGGGAATGTTATTCAAGCACTGGTTAAGTGCCAGAATGTGTTGGGAAGAAAGAGTTTCCAGAAAAATATCACCCTGATTAAAACCTGATTTTACTGAGTTTTCTTTATGCAAAGGTTTACCAGAATAGTAAGACAAAGTCATTAGTCAGATTTTCCTTCCCTTACTTGATCATTACCAGTGATGCTTTTTTTGCTGTTATTTGAATGATCATTGTTACCACAACTCATCAGCGAGCTACTTAGGTACCGCTTTCCTCTAGTCACACTTCTCACATGATATGTTAAATGTCCTGTTGATGCCTGTCCTTGTTTGGCAATTTTTCCACAGTACCCTTTTATTCTTTATAATAAATTTAATTGGATATATGAGGAAAAGATGGAAAGAAAGTCATAATGCCAATGGTTTTTTTGCTCCCTGTGTTATGTTCTTCATGAAGTCACCAGTGTAACTATCAACAGAAAACAGCCCATCTTATGCTAAAGGACAAAATTAAATCAGCAAACAGCAGAGGACAACAGAAAATACTATTTTGATAACTGAAGGGGTTACATATAAATTTTCTGTTATAAGGCTATTTGTAAAGGTCGTGTGTTTAGGTTGGTTCTTTTCAAAAGGTAAAACTGGGCAAATCATATTTGATACTGGTTTAGTAAGATCTTCAAAAATGGCTGTGGGTGCACAACCGCTCTCTAGATATTGGACTGAACAAACATCCACCACGGGATTTCTGTGAAACATGCCTTGTTTTTCATCTTAGCCATGGATGTGGTTAAAACACCCTACTGTATTCTGAAAGTGCTATACTACTCTTGGTAGGAGATCATAAGATGTTGGGGTTAACTGTCAGATGCTTTACTCTTCTAAAGACCTTTGCCTTTTAACTAAATGCTTGCTTATCTTTCTAATTTAACATAGTCCCACGTTCTTTTTGTAGTAATTTTGGACTATCTGATAACATATAATGGAAAACATGTTTATGTCTTCCACTAGTTCTTGTTGCATATTTCAAATGCTTAGAACAACAATTTTCAGAAGCTTTCATTAAGGTTAATTTAAAAACTACATTAAATACAAACAGATTTTCTCACAAACAAAATGCAATGTGTACTTAACAGACTTCTGTATGTTATATTTGATAAACTACCTCATATAAATGCAAATTCTGACTTTCTGCCAGAACCAGGTGGTACGGAAAATATTTCTATTAAACAAATAATGCTGGGAGAGCAAACTTCAAGTTACGGTATGTTACACTGAGACGGAAGATCTTTTCACTGAGGTCAGATGTATATTTATGTTATTTCTTCTGAGTACTTTGCTGCTTCTGCACTAAAGACGATGTAGTACAGCTCTATATAAAAGGCAGGTACACGTATACATAGTATAAATATCCATTTTTAACCAATTTTTTTTAATGTTATATATGGCTCTTGCTGACTCCTTTTGCTTTACCGAACAGCGGTACAGGAAGATACCACGCTATGAGCTGAACTCTGAAGCTAAGCCAGAAGGGTCAAGAGGAAGAGGAGCAACCCTCAAACCTGGAATCATTAGGTATGATCTGAAAACAGAGCCTCGTATGCCTTTTGCTGGGTGCCAACTCATCTCGCTGCAGTTGGATAATGTTCTTTTGGAAAAGGAGCATGAAAATTAAAGCTGCCAGAGGCGACTCTAAAGAGCATATGATGGAAACAAATTGAGTCACCACCAATGTGGCTAACATTGTTGGTGGAAACTGGGACACCCGCATGAGCCATTGTTCGCTGTACCTCGTCTGGTTTATGTAGCTCACTGAGTTGAAAGCTGGATCTGCATTAACCTTGTGATTTGAGGGGGATTCATGCAATGTGGTTTCAATTGTCCGTGGATGCTTTCAGTTTGTACTGCGCACTGCCAGTAACGATCAGTCCTACTGGTCTCCCACACTCATGGTGGTGTCTCAGCTCACCCTGATGAAGCTGTGGTGAGGACTGTTTCCTGATGTGGTCACTTTTAGCGGGCTGCTGCCCTGCAAGTCTGCTAGGAGAGGGGTTTTTATTCACTCTTCCCTCTGCCCCGATAACAGCTGCTGCATAGATGTTTTCCCCGAATGTATTTTGCTGTGGAAAAGGGCTTTTTTGTTTTTCAGGCTGGTTTCTGTCCTGACTTGATCTGAAGCTGCCTTTGGTGCTATTGTGGAAGTATCTGAGGCTGTGATTTATTCTCTTGAGTTCTGCTCATTTGAGGGTTGCGCAGAGTGAGGCTTGTACTGGTTTTACCACCTATTTCCATCCTATTGGTGTACACAGCTTTTGTCTGTGAGCATTTTTCTGTGGGCATGGGGATGATGAGACCTGCTAAAATAGCGAGCAATCACTTCAACCACCACCAAATTACAGCCATGCCCGAGGCAAATTACAACAGCTTTCTGACAGTGTCACCATGCTATCTTTGTGACAGAGATGGAGATAATGAGAATTAATTAATCAGTCTTTGATTAGAAAAAAGAGGAGGGGGAAATACTTCTGCTGTGATTCCGCTACAAAATACATGAAACTGGTGCAGTTTTTATTTGATGTTACTTCTCAAATATAGGGCAGACATTTGTAATGCAGCGTTCAGGATTGCATGGCCGCCGTCTTGGTTAGCTCTCCAAACCCACTGCTGATGGACCAAAGGGGTGAGAGGTCCTCATTTTATAGATAAATATATTTTGAACGCTAGCACCATGAGGCTGATGCAGACGCTGTTATTCTCACAGTGCAAAAACTCCCACTTATTCGAAGGTCTTGAGTAAAGTCCCAGGTACACTCTCCTTGCCTAGAGTCAACCCTGCCTTCTTTGCAGTATTGGGGCCAAAATTCTGTGTTGCACACTTTAGAATGATGGCTAAATATTAGAAATTTGTCCCTTATGATAAAACATGATCTAGTTGGTGCCAGTGTCTGACTGGAATTACAATTATCTAAGTAGATTCATTTGTATCCCTTTCATAGCAGCTTTTCTCTGGGCACAAGCTTTTTCTGTGGGGCATGGGAAGAACAAAATTAATCTTATAAAGAGGAAGGGGTTTACACTGAAATCGATAGTTACAGAATTAACTGGGTAAATGACTTTTTCTTAATTCTTTCTCTTCTCAGAAGATGCAGTTTTGATGGGTACACAAATCCAATGGCTGCCAAAAAGCTGATATCGCATGAAATATTTCATCTCAGCTGTGTTGAGCTAGTCTAGACTTTAGTATTAGTGAAAACTGAGAGCGTAAAAAATGTCAGTGTTGGAGGTGAAAAAAACCTATTCTGATTATTAAATATGAGTAAGTTAAAGGATAAGAATGCAATTATGTTTAAAAAAAATGTTATCGCTTTTAGAAAGAGTAGCATGGCTCTCCTGGGCAATTTTTAAGTATGAGCCAAATATGTAATTTTATAGCTAGGAGTTAGATAATACACAAACACAGGGTGTTTGCATTATTTCAGAGAAACAGAGCATTAGATTGCACAGGCACAAGAAGTAGGTCTGCCACGTTGTTGAAATTTTTGATGCAGTCACAGTGGCTGGATTGAACTGCAAACCCCAGGGCCCAATTCACAGGCCAAGTTCATTTCCCTTTGTGTACCTTTAGTGCTCAGAGCTCTCAGATTTTCATTTTCAGGCAGGCAGAAACAATCCTATCATTCCTTCTTACCACCAAAGTTTCAGCTTAACTTCAGCTGTTCTTCAGCTGCATTTAGGGGATGCGACCCAAAAGATGCTGCGGCACCAAGGCGGGTGTTCCCAGCCCAGCCATAGCACTTATCTGTAATGACAGTGGTAAAACCTTCTCACACGCAGTTCACAGAAATGAATTGTACCAAGAGCATCTATAAAAGCTGCAGCATCCCTTTAAAGAGAGCATAATGTCATCATTTTTCAGTGGGTATCTTCTCTAAAGGCAAATAATCACTTTTCCCATTAATGATTTGTAAATGATTGGACTGAATCTTTTTCCTTCATTCAGGTTTCAGGAAAGGTTAGGGGCAGAACTTTTAAAATGTGTATGGGGATGCTACAGCTTGAATCATGTGGCGTGTCTTCACACTGCAAATGTCGGAGACAATATAGTATCTGATAAAAATCTTTCCTCTGTATCCTGGGGACTATCGTCATTTTTACTTTTCCCCTTCACCCATGACTCCAGAAATTTGGCTGGTCCTCTAAAGCTGTTTGGTCTTCTACAGGCTTCTCAAAATCCTCTTTGCTGGGTACAAACCCTGGTAGCACCAGCTCCTGGTGTATACTAGGTCCAGTGAATAATTTATACACCAAAACCAGTATCAATGTCAGAATGTCCATCTTCTAAATCATATTAACCACATTAATTCAGAGGTATGGTAGATGTACGCTGCTTTGATCAGGAAAAGAAATATTTCATCTTTATGTTAATGCAAGACATAGGTTGCCAACTGAGCTGCTGTGCATCAGGTGATAGCAGATGGATTTCATTATGCTGCAGATAACGTTTGTGGCCTAGAAATTTTGGCAAAGGAGGGGAAGGGGAACTTTTCTTTGATAAGAAGAAAACAGGTAATGGGAAAGAAAGCCTGCCTTTACAAGCCTAAGCAACACTTTAATGCTGTTCTTTCAGTTTAAAACATGCATATTTTGTCAAAGTCCATTTACCCTATGGACTCACAGAATCACAGAGAAATTATATTTAAAAAAATATATAAATTCATGCCAGCTATCAGCCTATGAAGTTCTATAACTAGTATGTTTAACTTCATAGGCTGTATATTAAACCACTGTAGGACTGATGTTCTGCTGAGTGGAATACAGATGCAGTATCAACACCTGAGTTACCACTGACACCCACAGCAGGTACTTGGATTAACATCCGAGATACCCACAACATATGTGCAGGCCGTGTGGCTTTGTTGAACTCCAGCCATTGCCATCTTCCTTAAGATGCTTCTCATTCTGAATATGTCATGGCTTTTGCATTTGGGAACTTTCTCCTGGATTTCTTTTACTTGTTGACATAGGAATTTCAAACCATGGCATCTAAATTCCAGGTTAGTGTTAAGAATTTATTTCCAAGCAGTTTCTTGTGCTGTTTATTTGCAAGGACCAGGTCATGGCTATTGTAAATTCTTTTCTCCTTATGTTTCCAAGGAGTAATCAAAATCAGAGTCTTGAGAACTGAAGATCATTTTATCAGGATGTTGGATGTTTCTCTCTAATTTGTCATTGGCCTCTACCAATTAGCAGCAAGCTCCTGTGTAGATAAAGCTTGTATCCATCTAGTGATTGTACTGGAGAGCCTTCAGCGTCTTGAAGAGCAAGAGTTTTGAGTGTATCACTTGCCCTATGCTACCTGATAGCAACTTCCAAAAGCTGGGAATATTTAAATGCATTTAATTATTTTCAGGTTGGTTATGTCACTATAAAGCTTTACTCTTAATATGTTCTGGCCTGTACAGTAATTGTATTTGCATACAAGATCTGATCCCAAACCAAAGTTGTTTTTTTTTTTCTTTTAAAAAATAGGATTCTGCTTTTGATTGCCTTGTTCTGTAGAAGCTAACTTGTGTGTAGTCCTTGCTACAATTTAGCTTATTTATGAATGGTTCTATATAAAAGGAATGAAAATAACTAATTATAATAATACCACTAAATGCCATGGCTGGCTAGAAAGTGGAAATCCCTTCCCATTACATATTTTCTGTTTTTAGAAAAGAAATTAATCCAACTCTTGGATGAAAATTTAAAACCACAACATTTTTCATATGAAAGGATTTCCAAAAATATCATATTTTTAGAAATTCACAATGATTTTTCAAGTTGCTGATAAAAATGAAATCGATTAAAACTTTTTAACCAATTAACCAGAAAGCTGTATTTTAACAACACAGGAATAAAACTCTCCAAACTAACTCCTGTTTCCCAACAACCTTTTCCTGGAAAGGATATTTTCTATTAGAAAAGCAATTTCAACAGAAAAGTTCTGATATGGTCTACTAATTAGAGCATCTGGTGCATCCAGCTGGCCTAAGGTAAGATCAACTATGAGTATGTAACAGCAGATATTTGCCCAACCCGTTGCTTCAGATCATACGTAGAAGAGCCATCGGTGTCTCCAAGAAACTATTCCAGTGCCTGCCCCGAATGTCCTTGCCATGAGCCAGACCCTGTCCTTGTCCAGTCTGTGGCAAAAAGGAGGACTGGGACCTCCCTTTTGGCAGGCGCCCATGGATGAGAAAACAGCGCGTTTTCCTGTTAACATCTAGAAGAGAGAGGCCGTATCGTATGTCATTAGGATTTAGCAAGAGGTGAGACCAAGAGCTGTTTAATCACCAGAAACATGAAGACTAACCCAAGCATGCCCTGGGTTCTCTGGAGGAGGTCAACCAGTGGCAGTGAGGCATAAATGTCTAAGTCCCTTCCAGACGTCCTGCCGCCTTCTGCCTTGAGCCGCTAGAAACAAATGCAAGAGAGAGTTTTCTACTGAAAAAATACTTCATAGCAATCAAAATTTTTTGGGGGAATATTTTGATGGGAAAATTTTGATTTCATCACTCTCGATAAACTTTCTTGCTTTGTTTTTTTCCGAAGTGTTAAAAATTTACAGATCTGTACTTTAAAAAAAATATTTTATTTTATGTTAGCCACATGGGACTGGCAGGGACCCTCTGAGCACTGGGTTTCACGCCCACATCTCGTAATCCCATATGTGAATTGATCAAGCTCCATCTTAAATGGCCGCTGGTGCTGTTGTTTTCTTCCTTCCCCCGTCCTCGTGCCCTCGTGGGACGGCTGCTGGAGAGCTCACACTGTCAGGTCCCTTCATCAAGCTTCTCCCGAAGCTCATTAACTGCCAGATGATATCCATTCATACTTGTGTTAATAGCAAATCTTCTCCCTGCTTCTTTTAACCCCATTGGTTTATTTATAGCCAGAAATTGCATCTCAGTCTTCGTTTTATTGGGCTGAGCATGCCTAGCTATTTTAATCTCCTCTGATAATACAGGCTCTCCTCTGCTCACCTACAAGTCCTTCTTTGCAGATGTTCTCATCTGAATTAATCTGAACTGATACCAAGCAAAGAAAGGTTAACCTGACACATGCTACCTTTAAGAAACCCATATGTCAACGTAGCTCATTTTGTATTTACTTCCACATCCATAGTTATTCCTTCTTTCAGTTCTTATGCCCAATCTTAAACACTGTTTATCCACCTAATGGCTTTGAACTTGCCTGAATCAATCTTTTCTCTTTCTTAAATGTATCTCTGTAAATCCTCATAGGAAATGTCACATGGTGCATTTCAGTTTACTGCATTTCCCTTACTCTAAATTTCAGGCAGTTTCTAGTCCAAGAATAAGTTTGTCATAAAGAATTAATCTGTTATAGAGACAAATAGAAGAAAATAATGAGAAAACATGTATATACACATAGAAATAAAATACATCTTACACATGTGAAAACGTGTGTACGTATAAATACATATATTTATGAAAAGGACAGGTTTATAGAAAGAGCAATATATAACAAAAATATAATTGAATTTTTCAAAGGAAAAAATTGTCATAATGTTGCTGGGTCAAACTTGAGCTATAATATTATCAGAGTGGAGGGGGAATTTGTGGATTGGATTTCTCGTTATCAGTGAGTGGGAACAAGTGGAAAATGGGAGACAGGGCTGATGATTCTAGGAATTTGTCCTTATGCACTGAAATAAAAATATTGCTTCGAATGACACTTCTCACACCTTTGTTTAGTTAAGACTTGCTGCAGTCCAGCAGTAATGGGTTTACAAAGCCACTTTTTGCATTGTTAAGCAAATATACCGTTAATTTGAGAAAATAATATTCAAAGCTCAATAAACATTGCTAAGTGTAGCATGTTATTTAGCCACATAAATTCTTTTTAACATACTACTTTGATTCAACAGATAAAAATAATTCAGAATTAACTTGCTAGACTCAAACCCTAAACGCACGCACAGTTTCCATGGAAGTCAGCATGTTGTAGGGCAGAATTTAGTCTGTGTGTTTAATTCATCTTAATCACTATTATTAATTCATAAGTACTGTTTCCAGAAATGTATTCAGTTAGTTTTACATTAATCAAAATCAATTGTATGTGATTTATTTTGATCATTCAAGATTACAATTTTGATGTATTTGCTCTCATCCTGTATGTCAAGCCAGGCGAAGAGGAAACGCACAGGTAAAGAAGAGTCACCTTCTATCTATTCACTTTATTCCTTATTTCCCTTTATTAGGAAATTGTGTATTCTTTGGGGCAAACCCAGTTCTAGGGCTGGTGGGCTTTCACAGAGTGGGATGATGCAATGAGTGATGAAATACATTGAGATGTCCAGCTAGACCTGGAAGAGCCTGTATCCAGCATGATGTGGTGGTGATGCTGGGCTGGTGGCTGTAGGTGATATGGGTTCTCTGTTCACTGTAATGAGACACAAACAGAGGACGGTGGACCTGAAATCTGGCTCACTACAATCACTTGTTAAAGGTGGTTCAAATTTGGATCTCACTTCGTTCGAACCAGCAATTTTCTGGAGACTGGTTTCAAATAAAGGGTTTAGCTTCTTCTGGACCCCCATCAATTTCTGTGCTGCGAGAAACATGATATCCTTGTGCACACTGGGGTTTTTGGGCAGGCCTGTGATACTTCAGACATGGAAATTCACTCGGGACCTGATCCCAACAAATCTTTGGTGTCTCCTGTGATTTTGGAGTGAGCACATGGTGTCAAACACTCCTCCAAGCAGGGCCGGGCAAGAGGGCGATACGTGCCGCAAAGGAGACATTCCGCGTCTTTGGCATGGAAGTAATGCTCTGTGTGTCAATTTTCCTTCTGAATTAGATTTGTTGAGCTTTCCAATTCATCAAACCCTGCCCCAGATATCCACCTTGCAGCAGCAGCTCATCCCGCAGCACTGGCGGGCGCTCGGTTGAGAGCTGAGCACAGGCAGGACAGCTGGATGCAACCCGGGAGCTCGCACCAAAATTAAGTGCTGTAAGGTGCACCGGTTTCACTTTGGGAACTGGAAAATAGTATAGCCAGAGACAGCTTTGCCTGGACCTTCCCCTCCAGTTTTGCACACATAAGGGAGGGCTCAAATATATCTACGCCCGTTGCTTGCTTCCAGCTTGCAGGAACAGTAACTATAACCATAACCATGTCTTACTTTTACAGGCAGCTTTGCTGGAGGTTTGTGTCAGAATAACTTGCAGAATCGGGACCTCGGTTTACAAATGTAAGTGGCAACTTCAGGTCAGCACAGTGAATGAGGGTTTTGTTTGGCTGTTTTTCTTTATCATTACGTTGAGCCCCACTCACGCTGTGTCTCCAGTTTGCACTTACTTGTGCTTGTTGCCAGCTGGAAACACCACTAACGAATAACATTGGATGTTAAAGTCCATTCACATTCCTACCGTGATTATATGTCTTCTGAAGACGCTCATTAGCTTCCCCGCATATCTTTGTCTTTCTCCCAGTCTCTCCAGTTAAGTATTACCATTTTGAAAAAAGCACTCCCATTTTTGTCTTTTTAATGGCATCTCCAGCTAGAGACAACTCTACACGGTGGAGAGGGGGAAAAAAAAAAACAAAACACAGTCACAAAACCCTGGTCATTAAACCTGGGATCCACTCGAGAGGAACCTCCCTTGCTTTGCATGGCGCAGGGCTGTTGTACAGTGAGCTCGGTTAAGTTGAATTCACAAAGCTTTTGTGGAATTAAAACAGCATGCTCCGTACCAAGATGCCTTCACTTCCTGTGCCTTAATGTTAAATCCTATAGTACTGTGGATCTTATAAATGATTGAGTTATTTTTAAACCACTGGATGTCTTCCAGTCACTCTATTTCACACTGGATTAATTATGTAAGAACACTGACTTGTTCGTCACTAATGTTACAACTTTTAAAAACAACATGCTGTTTAAATTCAAGCTTGGCAACTCTTGCCTGAACCCCCTCAAATTTATGGCACCACACCCATAGCATAATAAAATCTTTAGTGGTCCTTTGTCTTTTAGCTTGCCTTCTATTTTTTCTCAAGGGTGTTTTATGCTGGAAGATGCATACAAAAGTTGTCCAGATGTTATTTGTATCAGAGCAGGGATTTCAGTCCAGCTATCTGTGGTTGCAAATGTTTATTTTAATGGGTTATTGTGCAATGCTTGCTGTGTGGACCTCAGTGGCCTTATATGTATGTTCTCAGCGATGCCAGCACATTGTTTTTAGATATATTATTTTAGTCCAATAGCACTGTTACTGGTCACTGGGGGAGCAAAAAATGTAACACCTGTAAGAGCACAGACGGTATTTTCGCCAAGCTCCGCGCGGCGGCTGGGTGCGAAGCGCCGGCGGAGGCGGTGGGGCGGGTGGGCGGTGGGTGGGAGCAGGGCGCGTTTCCACGCGCTGAGACAAAGAGCTCGGCTTGGTCACCGTGGTATGTGCTGGGAGTTTATTTTACCATAGCTGTTGCAACAAACAGAGGAGTAGGTTTATCCTACATATTTCGGAGTCTAATAAAATCTCAACCGATGTTTCCTTGATACTGGGATAAATTGTTTATCTCGTAACTAAAAACACGCTATGTGTACACCAATTAGGACCATGGATTTCAGCTCATTAAAATAAATTTAAAATGCAAGTTTCATTATGTGCTGTAAAGACTTTGAACAATTGCTGGAAGAAAATATCTGCAGAGCTCAGAGCCTTCCATGGAGCCCGTAAGCTGAACCAGGCGGTGTGTAGTGCTGAAGGTCCATCCGCAGGCTCTGCTCTACCTGCACAGGTCGTGTCACCACCAAGGTCTTTCATGGTGAGGAGTTTAAAGCTAAATTTGCACGTTGAAAGTGCCCAGACTTGCATTTTCAAGAAACATGGGCAAGCAACATCATGGCAATTAATGCAATGGAATGACACTCATTTGCACTTGCATAGAATTGAGCCCATTTAACCTTTAAGAGAAAACAGTTATTATTTTTTAATGTTGTTTTATGTATTAACAGTCACATATTATTTTAATGTGCTTAATTAATATAGATAAGCTTAAGCCATTACAAGGTAGTTTAAACACACGTAATTTCCTTTTTGTAGGAATTTGTGTGTAATTTACACTGCTGTGTTCGGCTTCCAACGTTCCAAAATCATGCTTAAAATAATTAGATTTAAAAAATACAATTGGAATTGTTCTTTGTCCTTTTATTTTTCAGCCTTAAACCTCACATTTTGAACTTCTCAATAATAAGGACCAGGGGCTGGTTTTTAAAAGCAAAAGTCAATGTTTTTAAGCATCATATTATTCCCCGAGCTTGTGCTTTAGTTAGATGGTACTAGTGAAATGGGTACCATCAGCAATGCAGACCCTGTTTGTAATTCTGCCCAGCACCACTTGTTTTCAACACTGTTCAATTACACAGGGCTTTTCCACAAGGAAATTAGTCCAAATAACTATCTTATCCTCAGATTGAAGGTATCATGTCAGTTGTGAGTGGCATCAATCCCGCCGTGGAGATAGCTTAATTGGGAACCAGTGAAAGCAGTTAACAGATGGCCTTTTATAAATCTGGGTCTGGGATGGACGTTAAATATTTGTGTTCATGAGATTATAGAGTTGGAAGAATATGTGATGTGGCCTTTCTGATGAGACCCCACGTGCCCTGCGCATGATGCATCTCCTGCAGTCGGTCCCAGTGCATCCTCCCTTGTGCCAGTCCCCAGAACAAAAGGGCCAAATATTTAATCTTGGAGCTCCTCTATGCCAGGGAAATCCTGGGTGTAATAAAGACCACATCCTTCCCACAGAGCCTGGGGCAATTCACATCAATGAGATCCAGCTCTCCTTCAGCAGTGGGGTGAGAGTCGCAGACCCCGGTGCTCCAGCAGTCTCTCCACCTGCGGGTCACAGTGCTTGAAACCCTACAGCAACGCCTGGGAAAAAACAAATCCCCATCTCAGGTCTTGGCAGCTGCCTAGGAAATCAATTGCTTCTCATTTATGTTCTGTAGAATGTAAATGTATTTGTAAATTTGAAAGCAGCTGCTGATGCTCAGCAGTAAACCGGTTTTGTTTTACAAAAACCTTTGCTGTTTGGTCTTAAACTAGCGAAGTTTTGTGTGTATCCAGCGCTCCTCTTTGCATTTCAGGGAAGATTTTGTCTAGCTGCCTCTGTGACATATGGTAATGCTTAGTGTGTGCTGTATGGCCTGGAGCCATACCACTGCAGCCTGTATGCTCCTCAGATCTCCCAGGCTAAGGGAATCGGGACAAGTCAGTATTTGAATGCAAGGGACCTCCTAGAAAAAGTCAGAGTACAGCGTATTGTGCCGGTATGAGGACAAGATGTTCCTCTCTCTGGGCTGAAGCAATTCCCCACGCGGGGCTAAGGTGACTGCTCTCCCAGCGTTAGGCTTTTGGATGACACAGATTATAAAATAGACCACTAATGCAGCATAAAAGATCTCGCAGATCTTAGCCATGGGAAAAGAGCAAACAATCCCACTTCCCAAGGTAACCCAGAGGAAGTGGTGGTGCGGAGGACAGCACCGTGAGACCTTTTCTCATCTTGTTTTTTGGGGGAGGATGCTCCCGTTACCACCATTCTTTACAGGGTGCAGCTAACCCTGCTGAGAAATTGCTGCTTGTTTTTCACACAAACTGCGTCCAGCCTGCCTGGGAAGCTGAGATAGGTCCAGAGGCATCCCCAGTGCAGGCCGGTGGGCACCGAAAGCCACCCGTGTCCATGTGTCAGGGTAGGAGAGGAGGGAAGGAGTGTGGCTTGTGGTGAGAGAGAGGGCTACGGGTCTGGCTTTGCAGCCTCTTCTTGGCGATGTTATTAATTCGTTCTGGGACCTTGGGAGACTCATTTAACCTCTCTTTGTCTCAGATTCAAACCTCTACAAGCAGTTATTATAACATTTGGCTGCATTATGGCATTGTTGAAAGGCTTAATTAAATTAAGTGTTCTGAGATCTTTGACTGAAAGGTGCTATCCAAGTGAAAGCCTGTTGATGATGATGACTCTAAATTATGAGGCCAAGTCCTTCACAAGTTTTACTCAGTCCTTGGTTAGACAAAGTTATTTTTAAACACTGTATTTGATGTAGCATTAAAAGTGTTTTGGGAGTGCCATGTGTATAGACATGACATCTGACCCACAGTGGGAGTGATTTGTCAATGAAGGGTTTTAATGGTGGGAACCAACCACACTTTAGTCACATACGCATCAAACATGTGCTGGTCATGAACAATATTTTTTTTTTTTTAAGTTTATTTGGAAATGCTTAATTGGGAAGAACGGCTAGGACTTTTAGTTATTTCAGAAGAAATGCTGTCTCAGGTGGGAAATGAGAAGGAACTACTCGATGAAAGTAGTTTGCAGGCGTCATGGCCAAAAAATGCATAAACAGATGTCTTCTGTCTTCAAACCTGTGAGTACATCACTGGAAGGACAGCATGCAAAGTATGTTGGGGCTTTCACTAGTTGCTATCTTACCAACAGCAGGGAGGCAAAATTCCAAAGTCCTTTTTAATTTGTATTCCTTTGCTACTTATGCAAAAACTGTGCTTTGGCAGGAGGGCTATAGCCCTAAAACTCCTCTCCTTTATTCTACCAAGCTTCTCTTTACTTGTTTCTTCAGCTCTGGTTTCCCTCTACCAGAATCCCTGATACACTCATCTTCAGCACTTTTTTCTCATTTGACATCTTTTATTCTGAATTTGAAAGGCATAGTTTTCCTAACTGATTTATTGGGAAGTGTTATCCCCAATATTACCTTACCAGTAACCCCAACAGGCCATTTTCCCCTGTTTCTGTTGCCATCTTGAGCAAGCCATTATTCCCACCAACTTGTTTTCCTTTTCAGAGTTGCCCTCTATTACACAAAACCTACCTTATCAAAGTCACCAGAAAAACAAGTGTAAAGACTTTATGAGGATATTTTAAATGGGCTAATTTTGTTTTTTTTGTGGGTACCATAGGATCACATCTACTTTCAGAGTCTGGGCTCGTCAAAGGTCTGCTTTACAGCCTATGATATAATAAGTGGGAGTCTTTCAATAGACAGGAAAGATGGTATTTTGGTTAAAGCCTTCAGGAGATCAGGATTCAGCTTCCAGCTCTGCATGCTTCCTGTGTGGTTTTGGGAAAGACACTTTGTGCCATAATTCCCCATCTGCAAACTAAAGATGATATTACATCCTGTTTCTCACCTTCTCCCTGCAAGCTCTGTAAAGCTGCAGAGGCTGTAAGCACTGTAGAGCAAATACTGTCACTTTTATATGCAGTGCTTTCCACAATAGCATTTCACTCTCAGCTGAAGACTAATGACTATTGTAGTGCTAATAATAAATAATAATTGTAATCGTACATAATACTTTTATCCTTACTTGCACTTAAGGTTGATTCTTCCAGACTTCCTGGAAGTTTATCTTGGGACCAGCCTAAGCAAAGAGTAATCTTATCAAACTGTGCTAAATAAGGTGGATTTCTTTTCTCATATATTTTCTCTCTATTTACTGAAGGAGAATGAACAGTAGACTTAAGACCATCAAACTCATTTCACCTTTGTTATATTTAAACTAATTAGTCTCAGAGATGAAAAACACATTTCTCAGATTCCAGATAATCTTAAACAAAACACTTCATGCTGATTTTATTCTGCTTCTATCTGTGCAAAGATTAAACAAAACCCACAGTTGGTTTCATCTGCCAGGCACTAAAAAAAAAATCATGCCACAGAAAGAGAGGGGGAAAATAAATCCAAGGCAAGGTTTGCAGTGCTATGAGTTTGCTCATCCTTAGTTTATCTTCTGCAAATGAGCATGTATAAAACAGTCCACCTACTGTTCTAGTTGCTACGATATAATGCAGTTCCACTGAATGATCCTGTTAACCTAACCTTCAATTTGCTGGGATTTGAACTCTGAATTACAGCTTACTAACATAGTTTAACAGCTGGTACAAGGGCTTCTTTTGAATTTTTAATCACATGAATTAAAGATTGCTGGAGATGCTTTTCAGACCTCCACTAGCAGTGATCCAATGTACAGAAAGACAAGTATAGGTAGCCCCTGGAGGATTAAGAGCACAAAGGTACTATGGCTTGCGAAGCTATGCTGCACTCTTTGCTTGCCAAATTAGGAACACTAGTGCAAATTATTCATATGAAGATAAATTCACATTATGGCTCCAAACGGACCCTAAGACATTCAGCTTGATTTTAAAATCCCCTTTTTAGCTTGCATTTTTATATACAGTGTGCATTGCACAGAGCACAGGTTTTGAAGATAAAGCTCAGTTTAGAAAAATGTTTCTTTTGTTCTGTGTGTAAAAGGAACACACACACACGCAAGAGAGAGAAAGAAATATATATAGACTGATTGCAACTGATATCTGGAATGCAATGAAAACAAACATGACTGTCTGTGGATGTTTCAGGGTGGATGTAATCATTTGTTGCCGTCGTACAGTGCGCGGAATGCGTGTGTTTAGATTCTGCACTCTTCAAGTCTCCCGTTATTTATTCCAAGAAGATCTTTCTTATTGAGGAAATTTCTCAGGGAAAGGAAAAAAAAAAAAAAGAAAGAAAAAAAGACAAAAGTGTAGTTCAACTGGAAGCTTCTCTACCCTAACACACCAGCTGATGAGTGCTAAGAGAACTTCGAAAAACAGACCAAGCCTGAAGATCAGCATAATAAAGTTGATGGAGTTGTTTAAACAAAGTAAGTGGTGGTGGTGGGGAATAAAAAAAAATTAGGGCAGCAGGAACAAGAAAGCATGTTGCTCCTTAATTATGCTGTGTTCTCTCTCTAATGGATTGGCATCCCCACACGCTCTAAGTAAAGCAACTGGCATGTGGCATCCTCTGCAGATAGAGGAGCAGTGGCAAGTGTACAGCTGTTCGTGCTGACACACAGGTGTTTGCTTTTTGGATTCGTTAGCTAGACAGATTTTTAAGGGTGTACAGGGGAATCATCTGCAGTTGTTACACAGAAAGTGAGTTGTCCAAGAATACCAGAGTTAATTATTATGTAAATCCCACTCCTCAGCCAAGGCTCTGGAGCTGGAATCGGAACCACGTCTTCCCCGCTCCCTGCCAGCTCTGGGTCGCTGTCTGATTTCCTTGCTCTACCCTTTTCATTAAGTGCTGCGTGCGAGCTGGCAGCGGACGGACAACCGCAACAGCAAAGAGGCAAGAAGGTCAAGTGGCGATGAGAGGCAGTGGCAGCCGGGGTGATCGCTACCCCTCTCAGTGGGCACTGGATCTCTGGGAAGATAGAGATGGGCATGCCAAGTCACTGAAGAGGTGATACTGAAGCTACAGAGATGTTTTTCGCAGTCCCGAGGGAAAGCCTTAAGGTCAGCAGGTGGGGAGAAAGTTCAGACACAGCTTTGGCAGCTTGCTGCGTTTGTGTGAACAGCACTTGCTCCTGCACGGAGAGCTTGTGCCTGCATTAATAGTACTGAGCAACACGGTGGCTTTGGGCAGCGTGTGGTTGGGCTAGAGTGCATTTGAGTGGCAACAGGGAATATCACCACCTCCTACTAAATTGCCTCTATGGATAGCCAGTGATTCATCCTTTTTCTTTTGCAAGCCTCTTAATGTAACTGTGCCTCAGTTTCCCCAACTACCAAGTTATTTGATTTCATCAAATGACAAATGTTATAGAAATACAGGGCAGGGTGTTATATTTCCTGTAAACTACTAATATGTATAAACTTTTATATTTTTAATGATCCATTCAGAGCTGTCAAATGAAGCAGAGGTGTCAAGAGTGACCACGGGAACCTCAACATGAAAGGTTTTCATGGGCTGCAGTGGGCTGGCCAAATTCTCCTCCCCATTCCTTCGGGGCTCCTGGCGTGGATCAGAGGGCTGCTGGTGGGCCTGCTCTCCACCCGCACCCAACAGCTCAAGCAGGGAAAAATGTTAAAACTTCTTATTTGTCCATTTTTGGACATAATTTCACCTTGCAAGAAATGAAATTTTGTTTTGTGTGCTCTGGGACCCCTGGGTTTTGGACTTCTGTCGATAGCCCTGCTGGATGTCCGTGCCTCTCTGTCTGCTGCTGCCATGGTAGGCGCTGACCTCTCGAGGTTGCATCGCTCTAGTGATGGCTGAGCATCATTTTGACGGGCAGCACCAGAAGAGCAGCAGGAGCAGCATGGCCAGCGTTAACGCTCTCCTGTAATTCAGATTTGAGTGATGAAACTGAAGAATGCGGAGCAGCTGGGAGTGGGTCTCAGAGTGCTGATAGTGGGCAAGCTGGGGAGTATCACATTTCTCTCCTGGCAATAGGCATTTTTCCTCCTAGAGTTAAGTCTTTTGTTTTGTTTGGGTATTCTGCTCTTAGTTTTGTTCCTTTCCCCATAGCTCTCAATGGGAAATAAATCAAATTCATCTCTTCTTGCTTGCAGTTTCCCAGGGAGGAGGAGAGGAGGAACACCTCAGCCAGTTCTCCCGTGACTCCCAGCCTTGCCCACTGATCTCGAAAGCGATGCGCTCCCTTGCCATGGCAGCCCGCCCGCCCTGCGCCCGGCCCACCATCGCTACACGCTTCCCGGGGTCTGGATATTACCATCCATCACAGCGGCTCTGGTTCCAGCGCTTGCTAAACGTCTGAATTTCCTGCTGGCTCAATGAACAATTTTCAGCTTGTGGTACATTATATAGCTACTGGGTGAATGGGACTGAGCATTCCCGTTTGGCTCCGAGTGCTGTGTTCACCTGAACTCGCTGGCAGGATGAATAGTTCACCGCGGTTCTAGTGCTAACCCCCTTTGTGAACTAGCAGTGAGCCATGTACCTTATTACAAAGGCCGACAGCTCCCTGGAAACTTAAATCCACTCTTTCTCCTTTCCCTACCATAGGGAGCTATAAAAGAAAAGGACTTGGTTGGTAGGCATGTAATATAACAAAAAAACCTCTGTTGTGGCAGGATCCAGACTCCCCAGTAACAATGAGGATTATGCTCTCGCATCGAAAATGCAGTTGCTAGTTTTAACTGCGGTAACTTATTATGGATTCCTACAGTGTACGTTTATGTCAGGGGCTCGGACGTTAACTTAAGTCAAGTCCGGGTAAAAAAGAGAGCTCGGCATCTTCTGGGTTTTTTTGATATGGAGGGAAAAGACGCAGCTTGATATGCTGTTTTGATGCTACCTTCCCCCAAACCACTTCTCAGAGAGCTTTAAATAGCCTGACACTGGCACTGGGCAGGAGCTGGCAGAAGAATAGATTTTTTCATCTGATGGCTCGCCAAGGTTGTTTTCAAGAAGGAGAAGTAGAAGAAGAAGGGGGGAAAAAAAAAAACAAAAAACCTTTTTACATGCCAGTCATTCATTGCCTGCCAGTTCCCATGGTTCTCCTATGGACGGTAGCCACAAGCTATTCAAAGTACAGTAAACACTGAGGAAAGCGAAAAGAAACTCATGAAGCAGAGAACAGCAAAGGCAGAGTAGTTGGATATGGGATACATGGTAGTAAGAGTCACTTAGGGATCATTTTAGGATATAGCACTAATGCTTACCTCATTCCCTGCAGCAGCTGGACCAGCATGTTGTAGGGAGGACCTCATTTCTGTCAATGGGGAAACCAATTGATGATACAGCAGCACCCATTGCGGGGATAGCGGGGAGGCAGCAACACTTTTCTGGGGTATCAAATATGGAAAAGAAGCGTGTCTACAAATGTTATTCAGCCGCACTTGGGAAGAGTACGTATAGTCCTTTGCACCGAGTGGTAGTCCCAGGGGACTTGTGCCATCGCACTGCTGTCTTCTTTTCTGCTCTTTCAGCCTCTGGAGTGGAGTAAGAAGGGGGGGTATTTTTATTTTTTATTATTAATTTTTTTGTTTGTTTCATAAGTCAGTGAAGGAACAGAAAAGAGAGAAGGTGAAGTGTTATAGCTTCCCTCCCACATACCCGATGCACTGACGTGAAACCATTTTTATTACCTCCAGGTTAAGGGAGCTGTAGGTAGAGATGCTCTTTTACGAGACTGTTTGTTGGGAGGGAGATGTGTATTGCCTTCGTTGAATGTAACATATTTAGCCTCTGTGGGACAAGGGAGGTGGTGTACCAGAGAAAACATTTTTGTCTCATTCAAAGCAAACTTTTTATAGAGAGAGAGGGGTTGTCACTATGGATTTCTCTGGTACAGATGGGTCTAAAACTTCCCTCCCTGTGAGCGGTACAATGTGTTTTCCATATCAGTTCCCCTTTAATACTTTCTTTAACAAAATATATTTTCTTTGACAAGTTGACTGAAACCCTACAGATTTATTTGCCATTTATATTATGAATTACACAAATAAAGCCATACCGGATTTGATCTGAGGATAGCTTTTCACCGACTCTGAAATATCATATCCTGATCAAAAGATGTGAAGTCTCACTATCCTGGGACAGTTCTGGGATGACCCATTTCTCTCTTGAGCTCCTTGTGCCTGAGGTTGGTACCTCAAACAGACACCTGGCTCCTTGCCATTGCCATGCCTTTTTGCTATTCTAGTTACTCTCCTCAGTGCCGCGTGAGGGTCTTCCCTGAATTCCTACACGTGACAGGTTGTCCCCTATTTGTGCACTCTTGTGTAAAATAAACATTCAAAAAGGAGTTATTTATTTATTGTATCAAATTAAGTCCTTATGTATTTGTTTAGAAAACAATCAACAACAACAAAAAAAACAGCTTGAAGGAAGAGAAAGGTGCACTTGGAGAAGAGGAGTGTGAAGGTGAGCAATAGGAGCCTTTAGGTGGCTGGAGGGATTGACTTTTTTATGAAGATCAGAGGAACTGAAAGCCACAGTGAAATGTTATACTGCCCTACAGCCACAGCAAGTCTTCCTACTTGAGCAGAGCAGCTTTACAAGCAATGTGTAAAAGACGGGGATAAGCATCTGCACGTATCTGAGGACTGTTAGACTGTGAGGATCGTAGCGTTCCCCAGGAAGATAAGACCTTTGGTGCTGAGCAATATTAGTCTGTGTGGTCAGAAGGTGGATGCTGGGCTGGCCAGGGGTCCACTCAGGTTTGCTTGTCACGTGCTTTGTATCTGTGTAAACAGGAGAAGAGGGTCCCAGGGAGACTGCGATTGTCTCACCAGCTCCCTCACCAGCTTCCAGACCCCTCTCTCGTGCAGCTGCAGCCATGATTCATCTCTGTTCCCATGCTCTTCTCGCCAGTGAGAGTGCAGCAGGCACCTGGTGTGCTAAATAATCCTCAAGCAGTAGGCTCAGAGATCATTAACTCTTCAGTCCCCATATTAGGGTATTTTCCAAAGCACATGCCTAGCAGTTGGATAGGATCCCACAGGAAAGTAGTGGAAGCCCTGTTTCTTATTGAAGCGGTGTAATGGAGGAGCATAATGTTGCACATCTAATGTATGGGGCAGCCTATTTCAGAGAAATGGAAGGAAAAAAAAAGAAAGGTGTTCTTAAGTGTGTATGGGTCTTCTCAACACACGTGCAAGTAATATTGGAGAGGATAGATGTGAGATAGAGATATTGGAGGCTGAAAGTCTCTCAGTCCTCATATCATCTAGGAGGGAAAGGAGCACTGCAGTATCAGGGGAGTGTCTGAGGCAGGTCAGGCTGAACGCTGATAAGCAGAAGAAAGCTGAGGGCTCCCTTTGAATCACTAAAACTGGAGATTAGTGCAGCCTGGTTGCTCCTCAGGTTGCTTCCAGCATTGCACATCAAAAGGCTGGGATGGGGAGTGACTGGTTGAGGAGACAAGGAACCCCATCCACTGTGCACATCTTAGCATGCCTGCAACCGTTCCTTCCATCACAAGGTTTCTGATGGTTTAAGAGGTTCCCGCCCTTTTCTGCCTTCATTTCAAGGAATGATATGGCCTTGTACCACTAAAAAAAGGTACACAAGGGGAAGGAGTGTTGGCAATGGCTCTCTTTTGGACCTTTCTCTGACTCTTTACGCTTCAGCAAATGAAGGAGTGGGAAGAACGTACTCAGTGTGAGCATGTCCCCCTGTGACTCCATGCTTGTGCAGCAGGTTGTGCGCCAGCCCTGCGACATGGAGCTTCCTTCGCTCTCCTGATCATTCCCAGGGGAATTTGCAGCAGGGAGTGCAGCTGAAGAAAATTTCCTATCCTACAAGAGTAAATACTGCATGTGTGTAAGGGGACAGGCCTAGAGTCTACAATACACATTAAAAAAAAAAAAAAAGGTTGTACATACTGAGAAAAGAGACGCCTGGTCATCTGGGACCAAATTCTGACTTTGTTCCTGAGCTGATGAATAATTCAGAGGGCCAAACTGATATCCAAACAGCAGAACGTGGGTGTAGACCTCTCACTTTGCAATGCACCTACTGTGGATAAGTCATTGCACTGGATGACCAGTGCAATTCCAGGGACACAAAGTGGTGGAGGAAAGACAGGAAATCTGTTTAAATTAAAAAAAAAAAAAAAAAAAAAAAGATGAGTTAAAGAAAGGTTATTTAAAGCTTAAAAGAATCTGGCAGAGTATCTATTGCTGTCATCCACTTCTCCTTCCCTGGTCCCAGTTTTCTGCCATGTTAACGTGTGCAGAAGAGGTGGCCTTGTCAAGCTTTCAAAAGGCAGCATACTGAAAAGGTCAGAGTAGTATAGTATGACAGAGCATGTAAGTCATTATCATTCTAATATTGCCTTTGTAATGAGAACGAGAGCAGAGCAAATTATTGTGAAATACGCTGTAAAACTTGGGAAAACATCATAGTTATATTGCTGCCTAAGTTCTCATTGCTAGCTTTAATGATGAGTGGATTCTATGTGTGTCTTCATAAACGTGCTCTGTAGCTTGGAGGAGGCTGAAATAAAAAGATTTGTGGCAATTTCCATGGTAACTATTCATTTTTCCCCCCAACTGCATAAGGAAAACTCACATTACCGCAAGGTTGGGAGAAACTGAAGCTAACTAAAGAGCTTAGGGATTTTGTTTGATTTTTTTTGTTTGTTTGTTTTGTTTCTCTGTTTGTTTGTTTGTTTTAATTTAAGGTTTGTCAAAACTTTGGCACTAATTCCTGCCATCTGAGTAACATGAAACTGAGGGTAAGGTATTTTTATTATAGCTAAATCCATTTAACTCATAAAAGTCCCATACAATATAATTTTATTGTTAGTATGCCAGGCTATTTACCTGGACTATCTGCTAGAGATGCTCCTTTTGCAAAGATTTGGGTGACTGATATCTATAATCCCTTATAGATCCCTGAGGATAAAACAGTCAAAAATTCTGATGTTCCCAGTTTGGAGCACTAGCTGGTAGAAGAGCATATAGAAAAATAATGACCAGATTGGAGAAACACCTATCCTGTGGAGGTAAGTCCCAATTAATTCTGGGTGCTTGTTTGCCAGTGATCGCTGTGCTGAAATAAGTCCTTCAGCCCAACTATCCAGCCCTGCAGTGGACAGCTAGGCCAAGAGACTTCGCTACAACTGATGGCAACTGACAGAGACACAAAGCTATTTATGTCCTACCTCTGTGTACTGTTTAATGTTGCTTCGTGTTACTCCTCTGTATTCTCATTAATATATGCATTTTATCTTACTCTGACAAACTGCAGCCTTTTACACACTCAGAGATTTAAATAAAGTAGATTATGGGTTGATTTATGTAAACCATTGAAAACTCCACTTGAATGGGTTTACAAGCTGGCTTTTGTCAGTTTGGCTTTCTTTGATATCTGAGATTGCAAATTAAAATACGAAATGAAATGAAAGTTATACCAAATGTGCAATATGTCATTTATACCAAGGAAGCTGGCATTTCAGAGGAGTGATCTGTACACAATTTAAGGCTTTGATCTTCAGGTGGAAGAAGCTGCAGGCAGAGAGTGTGCATGTTTTTTCAAAAACGCGTTGTGATCAGAGGAAGCCACCTGTGATGTGTTCTGGCTCAGGTAACTCAGAGAGACAGAGGGAAATAGGCTTCTTGCCAGGCCATGACTATGATCCAGATCAGGTAATAATGCTACCATGGCACTATTAGTCATGGAGCTTTGTGTCTTTGGGATGTGTTTTGTTTGGTTTTTGGAGTGTTCAGTGGACCCTATGGAGCAGATGAACCCTCCGCACATGTATAGGCATACAAGAGTGGCTGTCCTGAGTTGGACTAAAGGTCTATGGTGGGTTGGACTGAAGGTCCCTCAATGTTGCTGCAGCCTCTGGCAGTGTCCATGAAATCAAGACAAGGGACATCTCCTTGGATTTCTTTTGAAACACTTCTCTGGAAAACAGTGATTCAAGATGGCTTCTGAACTTAGGTTGGGGACATCTGGGATTTTGTTTCAGGCTCAGCTGTAAAGAACGTGAGAAAAGGATATCTTCATGGTTAATTTTTAGCTTATGCAACAACATTTAACAGGGCTATTAAAACGTTTAAAAGATGACACATACATAAGCATTTGTGACTCCTCATCTGGTGAATGATATGCTCTGACCAGGGCATGCACTTGTTTTACATGAACGGACTGGAGTCCTGCAGGACACCAGAAACCCCTTGGTCTCAAGGTTTTGGTCAGTTTGGTTTTGGCAGAGTTTGCACAGGTATAGAGACCGTGTGAGAGTCCGTGGGCTCCTTGGCTTTTGGAGAGGAGGCTGAGGGTCCTGGGAAACCCACCCTCACCCTCCACCTCACCTTGGCAGGTAGCTGAATTCCTCCAGAAAGTCTTTTTTCAAAGAACATGAAGCACAGGACTTGTCTCATAACCAGGTCATGGCCTTCAGAGGAAAATTTTGAACTGAAGAGTTTGCCATACCAGATAACTCTTTTCCCTCATATAAATTTGACTAAATAAGTTCTCAGTACTTCAAAATATCAGGCTAGCAGTGCATTAAATGTCCAATGAAAAATGTGTGGTGATGAAAGAGTTAACTGTAGCATCATTAGTTTTCTGAGAAAGCAGTGGGGGGAAGAAATCTGGACCCAAATTCCAAATTCTGGTTCCAGCTAAGCTTCACAGAGTGAGTTTGAATATTGTCTTTAAAAGGCAAAAACAATACGGTGCCCCAATTATTCTTTTATTTTGTGAAATGTCAAACTGCATGTGATCCATTTAATTTCTACAAGTGTTCCAAATGGGAGAGCTGTCTAGATGTTCCTTTAATTGAGCAATACCCTGCATAGCAAATATAGATTCAAATGTCCCTAAAAAAGCTGCCGTAGACCTAATACACACATGCAGAGCTTCAGTTCAAAACCTGCTCTAAACTCATTTTTGGAGTTAAACCTCTCTTTAACCTGTAGTTATAACTCCTTATTGAACTCTCTTCATCTCTTTTGCTTTCAATCTGGCTTAGGAAAATGATGGCTTTTTTTTTTTTTTTTAAGTTGTCTATAGGATCTTCATGTCATGATGGATCTGTGCTACACGTTCACCTCCCAGAGCTGAGAAAAGGTCACTGGCAGTTCACTCTCTCCTTAAAATTTGAGAGACTGAGTTGCTCTTTAGTACTAAAGTTACATATAGAAGCTGTGAGACATAAAAACAATATTATGCCAGCTTGTCAGAAATTTGCCAAGCAGCTGTCCCTCAGGTTTGTCATATATGTGTATATGCCTATATATGGCTTTTTCCAAACTATAAAAGGTCTGAAATGCAACTAAAACAACTAATGGCAATTTACTTACTGAACAGAGGACATGGCTAAAAGAGTGAAAATCTTGAGGTTTTTTTCCCCCCCCCTCTTTTTTTTTTTTTCCTCGTTGGCAAGAATGTAGACTTTGTTTGTCATCTTGTGGGCCTACCTATAACAGTCAAAAGGTGAAATGCCTCAATATTAAGCCATAATCCATCATTGTACACACACTAATTACTTTCTGTCCTCCCCTTCTCTTGTCACCGTGGTCCAAAGCAGGTTTTCTGAGAGTGAGTACATTCATCTGAGCTGTTAGCTGCTACGCTCCACCGCATCCTTGTATGATCTGCCTAGTCTCAGTCCCCCAGAGGAAATTTGTGCATGCATACTGTATGTGAACTTTAGATAAATAAATAAACACGAGAAACAGCTTCCAGATAATTGAAAGCGAGTGAAGGAGGGAGCAAAAAGAAAACAATTTCTCAGGGGAGAAGCAGGCTGAGGTGGCAGGTATGATTAAAATCTATATGATTTATGAGTAGGTGCATTACTAACATGACAACCCCTTAGTGTTTGTTTGTTTTGTTGCATTTGACAGTAAAGTTTCTTTTTTCACCCACTTCTTTTTTTTTTCTTCTTTTTGTCCCTCCCTTCTCCTTTCTCCCTCTCTTTCCCCCCACCTCGTCTCCTTGCTGCAGGTTTTGCTCAGGAGTTAGCCACTCAGGAATTCCTAGTGCCTGACTGAGCAGTAATTTAGCGAGCTCTCTTGTGCTCTTTTCCTGTCAGCATTAACATGTCAATTCATTTTAATAGTCTGGGCATGCGCAGAGGGGATGCATTTTCTCAGTAGGTATCCCATGAGCCCACCCTGTGGTGCAGGAATGTGTTATAGCTTGTCTCAGGCCACAGAGACTTCAGCAGGTTTATTTTCATTATGGCCAAGTGTATTTGTTAAGACAAAGCATGAACAAGGAAAAAGAATATATAACACGAGACTTTAAAATATTAAATGGGATCTACGTGTCTGATTGGTAATTTATAACCTATGCACAGAATAGGTTATAACGGCTTTCTTTGCATGATATTATTACATGGCATGGTTTCAAAAAAATGTGTGCTGTCACTTCCTCTGTTTTTTTGGAAATTAAATGATATCATGCCACATTGGGAATTATCTGTAATCATGATTAATAGTTGAATTGGCTTTTATATTAAACCAGAATTTACTTGCCATCTTTCTTATTAAAGAGCCTTCAGATAGATTTGTATCTAATGTTTTGCCTCAAGTATATAAAACCAAGGACTATGCAGTCCAAGAGCCAATCCTTTGATTACAATATTATCTTTCTATCTAAAAAAAAAAGTTGAATTTTTATTTGCTTTAAAACTTACAAGTAGAAATTGTAGATTTATGAGAAAAGAGAAGGAATGAAATAGAAAGCTATCTCTTGGCATCTTAAATGACATATTTTCAGACGCAACTAAAATTAAGTCAAGGTATTTTTGTTGTACAGTACCTTAGTATAATTAAATATTTAAGCGTGCTGAGCTGTGGTATCAACATCCGTATGGTATGAATACTTTCTCAGCCCAGCTGGACTCAGCTACATTATCCAAGTGACCTGAAAAGGTAAGATCATAGTTTATTTTTAAAGGATCTTCTTCATCTAAGCAAAATACTTTTGTGGTAGGTTCTGCTTTTCCAACTCTCCAGGGGGTACCGCTCTCTGTAGGCGCATGGAAGCTGCAACATCCTCGAACTGTGTGGGAACGTGCTTGTGCTAGGGCACAACTGCAGTTGAGTAGGTGGAGAATTATGTCAGGAATCTGAAGTTTGGCGTGGGGATTCCCTTGCCTTTCATTGTAAAAGGAACAAACTTATTTCCTCAAAAAAGGAATCCACAAAGTACCTTTTTAAGGAACAGGCTCCGCTCGACACTGGTCAGCAGCACATTTCCCAAAAGCAGCTGGCACGAGACCTTGCGTGACAAAACATTATGGCACAGTGCTATAGAAAAGCAAAACAAAACCATGCTTTGAAGCTGAGTTATGTATGTCTGCTGGTCAGACAGTTACTCTTTATAGCCTGAATAAGTGAGTACAGCGACAGAGGAAATACTGAGTCTAAAGGAGTGCTGCAGCTACTGAGCAACAGCACATCTGTTAAAAGTACGAGTGGTGACGTGTTTCGTGCTCAATGTCTGGAGGATAATACAGGAAACCTAAAATTGGTTTCTGGTGAACCATTCTTACGGCAGCGAAAACGTAGTTCAGATAAAGTAAACTCCGAGACTGTGTCGACTACCGTGAGAAAAAATGATGTTGGTAAGGAAACGTCAAAACCTATCAGCTCAGTGAGAGCCTATGACTTTCTCAGTGGCATGATAAAAATGTCCTGGATAGTTGTGTATGTGTGTCACCAAACCCAAACAGCCCATAGACCTTATCCTACTAGGGAGGGTTATTTTGTCACCAGGGCGTTTGTGGCTGGTGGGTCTCAAAGAGGTCCATCTCCTGGTGCTTTTAGGAATTTGAGTACCCATGCTGCACAGCTGAGTGCTTAAGGGTAAACTTATGGAGAGTTTCAAGCCTATCCATGCTACCTTTCTGTGTCCTTATCTTAAGAGCCCTGTTACTGCAGGAAAAAAAGCTATGTGGACAGCTTTGGAGAAGGTATTTTACTTTTCAGGGTAAAATACAGATAGGCCAAGAGAAGATCAACCTAAGGTGGCTGTTGGCATATATTAGTGACATTAAAATATTTTCAGGTGTATTTTCTAGGAGGTGATGTGCATGAAGTGAGGATGTCTATGGACGTGTGCAGTTATATGATCCAGTAATTGAACTCATTGGCCAAATTTTGCTCAAATTTGACCCATGACTAGCAGACACAACCAGTTTTAGTAAATAATAAATTAGGTAGAGAGATTTGAATTAACATCCTCACACAGCAGCATTGTGAGCATCTTATTAGGTACCTGAGAATCCATTTCTGCAAGCAGAAGAAAAGAGAAAGAGGTGTCAGAAATTGCCCGACAGTAATAAAATCCTTAATTCAAGTGTCTGCGTAGTTTCTCTTAAGTCTAATAAGTTACAGGGCCAAACTTTGCTCAGTGTGGGAGTTTTCCACTAATCACAGTCCAGGGAAGGATGCATAGCCCGCTCTAGATAAGAGTGATAAGCAGAGGATTAGGTTAGAGAGCTAATTCCCATGTACTGTCTTTTCCCATAGAGGCTAAGGATTCATACAAGGAGGTGTATCCGTCTGTGCCAGACTTTACAAACGCACATTCTCATCCTGCAAGTTTTACTGCCAAGTTGCTCTACCTTAAATCACTTGCAAGTAGGGTTTGAACGGTAATTCATGTTGGATTCTGGCAAAACTGGGAATAAAGATGTGAGAAGTGTATGGTTCCTGAGAGAAAAGTCAGGGGAAGATGCGGCGGGGGGGGGAGCACTTTACAGCCACATGACAGTTTTACCATGTGTGAAAAATATCTTCCTAACTCTAAATAGCAAAATTGCAAAATCCTTGAGCATTTCAGGAAGATCAGTCATAGGAAACAGCAACACAGGAGGCGGGGAAGGAAAGTCGGAGGCTTATGAGCAAAAGACAGGCAAAGTAGGGGAGTTGCTCAAGGGAAGGGGTACGCAGGCAGGCACGAACCCCTGAATTTCCTGATCAGCAATAAGAGGTTAAAAGCTGCAAGGGAATCTCCCAGCCCAAGTGGGCAGGAGGACCTCAACATCATTTCCCATCCACCACACAGCCAAGTGAGGAGAAAAGTAATTTCTTTGGATAGGAGGCACAAGAAGATATGAAATACAAGCACATCTTTCATAGAATTTGTAAGCCATAAAAGGTAGTTTAATAACATCTGGTGGAGGGGCATGTTGAAGCTTAATTAATTAATCCTTGCAAAGGACTCAGAAATTCTGGGATCAAAGGTGTTGCAGAAGTGCAAAATGCCATTATTATACCTATAAACGCGTGCTTGTTAACTTAAATGCTGTTTATTTATCACCACTGTATACTTGTATAGAAGTGTATATCAAGTATATTACGAACATTTTAAAAGTACACTTTTTCATCACAGAAAGCTGTCCCCGTCTCAGTCCCCCTGCGCTTGCCGGCGGTTGCAGTGCAGCGGTGATTTGCAGGTGCTGCTGATAACGAATCTCAGAAACACATAATTGACTCCAATAACACCTCTGTTTTTTCGGTTGGGTTTTTTTTGTGTGTCTGTGGTGTTTTCCATTCCGTAATTTTTACATGGATGCTGCTACACAAGAAGCAGAGATTACGCACAGTGGTCCATAGCCATGACTGAAGCCTAAAAAATTAACTTCAGGGTTTGTTTCAGCTTGGTACATGGTTGCAATTTTCTGTTTCCTCTCTCTTCCTTTCTGTTCTAGCATCTGTCCTACACAATAAAAAATATTAAGGTTAGGTGGGCCTATTCTGTGCATACTTTGACTAGATTCATTGAATTAAGGTCTCCCATCCATCTGGAGGATTTTGTTTGTTTGTTTGTTTGTTTGTTCCTTGTTTTGTAGCCATTTATAAATAATAGAAATCATAAGCAATGCTATGTTCCCACTAATTCAAAATTTAGCGTCGGATGTTGTTTACAAATCAGAGGAGCAAAACATACGCGTCTTCAGCAGTCAGTTAGAATGCAAGGTCTTTTTTTTCTCCTGTATTGGAGTATATAGTAAAATTATTCTTTTCCTAAGATTTATTTCAGCTTTTGTTAAATGTTTGGCTTTACGCCTTCCCATAGTTATATGGAATCTTCTTCGGACTTACACTGGAAAAAAAGTTTAGAAATGCACTCTCTATGACTCATAGCAGCATTATTTAGAGTAAATTTGTAAATTCTGTGCAGATGACAATAGCTTCTTTGTAGATCTTTTTAAATATAGATGAAATATGAGTTTTCTTTCAAGGTACAAAATGTCATTAAGGGCTCAGGTGGTTAAAATCAACATGAAAAATACATGCTGCATTTTCCCCTCCTTAAATGCAATAATGTAATCAGATTTCAAGTCATCTTACCTACCTCACTTACAGCTTTATGGAGATTAATTAGTTTTTAGCCCCCAGTCACATGATCTTTTCTGACTGCCATTTAGCTACATTTGCTATCTGACTTGAACCTGTAAGCTGTCTCCAGCCCCAGAGGACAGATTAAATTTTAGTATTGGTTGCCTTCTTCCTTTGATTTAAAGGTAGATAGTTATAGCCATAGTTCAATTATTCTTTGTTGTTAATTACCCATGTGTTGTCATCGTTTCTTTGAAAAAGGCACGTGTTTGAAGGAGAAGAAGAAAAATGGCTCAAAAGTAGGAGACAACTTCTTTCGTGTGGCTGAGCTAAAAAGGTTTTTCCCGATCAGGTGCAGAGCCATAAAAATGCTTTTAATTCACATCTATATCACCTCTTGCTGCTTTGGTATGCCTGGCTTTTATGCACTGCTAATCGATAAGGTTACCTTCTCACTTCAGTAAAACAAGCTGATCAGAAAGGAGGAGAGGAAATATCTCAGCTTCTCTCCCTCAAGCAGGAGAGGCGCGAGTTTGGGTATGGCCATCCATGCATCTGCAACTTGGCTTTTGTTTTCTAAATTTTCTCCTTAAATTAACTTAAACACTTATTCTATAATGTGATTTTATGTAAAGGGAATGTTTTATTCCTTGTTGAGAATGATTTCCAAGGCCATTTAACATCAAAATAAATTCCCTTCTCCTCTCCTAAGTGTATTAGATACGCTAAACGTACAGTGGATAAAACAGTGTGTAGACAAAATCCTGCCTTTAATTCTGGATATCCTGTTTACTTCAGTGAAATCCTCCTTTCTCAAGTAAGAAGAGAACATTTTGGCCCATACTGTGAAAAGATAAGAAACAGATAAGCTCCAGGGGAAAAATAGAAGGATTTTTTTTTTTTTTCTGTGTGTGATTAAAAATAAAGAAGTAAATAATAAAGGGATTTGACTAGTATTGTTGCTTAGGATGGTGTATAACTGGGCTCCTCAGCAGCATATAACAAAAGATCAAAGGGATCTCTGCTTCACATAAGTAAACCAGTTCTTGGAGTAAAGGCACGGGCTGCATGGTTTTTCCTTAGGTGAGAGCTGGGAGTGAGTTAAGATAATGAAAGTGTTATCTATTACATGTTGAGAAAGCATTGGAGCCAAAACCATTGAAGCCTTTATACGGACATTACATGTGGCTGCCTATTTGCCATTTGTTTCCTAAATTTTCTGTAATTTGCTCTGCAGCAAACATTCACCTTGGTTAAATAGGACTCCGCTCAGCAATATTCAGCAGAACCGTGGTGTTTCCTGGCTCCGGCCATGAAGGCTCCGCAGGATTTTCACTGCTCAGGTGTTGCAAAGCCTAATCCTTATTCAGGAACCAAAACGATCCACTTTCCTTGCCTGCGGTGCTTGGATCCCTGCCTTTGGCAGTAGCCCCAGACTCCTGCAGAAGATGAAGACATCCCTCCATGCCTATAGATGGAAAGGCGCCAACATGGATGCCATCAGAAGGACGCAGCTGAGCATATGCTGAGAAAATTGTGGCATCCATACTGTACATGGGGAAGGGCTGACTGAACACACCAGTTTGTTGAAGCTTATGGCCCTGAAAAGGAAACATAGGTTTCCTGTAAATGTCATTCAGGGATATGCTAACTGTTATTTCCTGGCGCTGGATCATGATGCTTTCAACACATTCTGTTCATCTACCTCTGCTGCCTGCCTGCCTGGCTGTGCACAGCGATAGCTCTCCTGTCTTCTCACCTTTCCCTCCTCCCTGCGCGAGGCTAAGGTAAGAGACACTCAGGCAAAGTGAAAAAAATGGCTTGGGGATGGAGCACCAAGGGAAAAAAAAAATTAAAAAGGCATGGTTCAGTGTTGCGTGCCTTCCCGTAGCTGCCACCGTTGCAGGACAAGTGGGTAACCGGTGTGTTTGGGCTCCATTACTTTGACTCCATTATGAGTGAACTGGTCCCCTGGTGCCATTCTGCTGTGGCATTTCATTTGTACAGATTGCTTTCAGGCTTAGTGCCTACGCTATGGCTGCTCCACTATATGGTCTTAAAAGGTTTCCCTAAGTATCTTCTGCAATATGAGTTGTCTCTTCAGCTGTCTGCAGTCCTATCTCCCTTCCTTCGTCAGTCCTTCAGGTATTGTGTTTTGGAGTGGAAGTGCCAGAAAGCAGGATGGTGCATCAAGAAGAACCAGAGCGGGGCATCGCTGCCATATCTCCGCTGGAGAGACAGCAGCTCAGCATCACACCGTCCATCTTTGGTTGGTACCTGGGCCTCGCTGCACCATCCCTCTAGTGCAAAGCAATTAAAGGAAAAGAGGTAAATGCTTTCAAATGAATCAGTTTAGGCTGCTCAGGGCATTATTCCAAGCCAGGAGCATAGACCCTGAGCTTTTGTTCTGGTGATAAAGGGGATATGTTATCTCTATTCCAGCTCCGAGCTGTATAATGTGCCGATGAAAAGCAAGTTTCTCTGCCTAGTGAATAAGGATCATTGTTTCAGGGATAATGAGGCTCCACTCCCTTTTGGCTCTCTCTGAAAGACCACAGCACTGGCGAAGAAACAGTGCCGCGGGTCCGCCAAGTGTCTGCTGAATGCAGTGGTGACAGGCACGATTTTCACAGTTATCATTAAATGGCATGTGAGTGGTTTTGTGCGCCATGTTATACTGTATCAACCCACGATAAACAAGCAACTGGCTACAGGACTGCAACCTCCTACCATCTACCCTTTGCCATAACGCTATTGTGTTTGCTTGATTAGATTTCCCCCCCCCGCCCCTGCACAAGTCAAGAAAAGAAAGAAAATAAAAATGGTACATTATACATACAAATAAAAACAGAGCAAAAAAGTAGATTATAGTTGGGTGCCAGTATGCCAATTTAATTTGTACAATAAGGATAAGGAAGGCTTTTATTAACACGATAAGGAAGTCATGATAGCAGAAAACTAAGCAGATGCTCAAATCACATCAGGACAGTCAGGAAAACACTAGTCAAAGCTCCAGCTGAAATCCAGTGAAGTTGTAGTGTCTTTGAAAATTTGGCATCTCTTTTTACCTGCTTAAGTGTGAATCTAAGTATTTTTATTTAGTGCTATCTGTGTTTAGGAAGCTCAGACCTAATTGCTGACATGTCACATTCAGTAAAAATAAGGAACCAATAACAGTCTTTTTGTCATTATTACTTTCAAGAGCATTATCATTATTACTTTCCATGAGCAAAAAAAATAATCAGTTTTATGAGAGAAAACCACTCAGATTTGAAATAGAAAGTATGACTTGAAAGGCCTCAGTAAGACCCCCACAGTGCTGGGCAGGAGGTGGGGAGCAAGGTGAACACCTCATTTTGGATGGTGATTCCCTGGACCAGCCAAACAGAGAAAATATTGGAAGCGCATGAAAAAGATACAGTCAAAGCAATAACAGTACTGATTTCTCTAGGGAGCACAAGCCAAGGAGATGCCAGGGTTTTGCTGGGGTCCAGCGGCCCATGGAGGCTCATCGGTGGCCATCCCCAGGAGGGCACAACCCACTGGGGACAAACAGCACTACGTGTATTCCCTGACTTACTGTGGAGCCTGGCGTGACCAGTTTTGGGTTACCTTATCCATCCTCCTATTTCTCCTTTGAGGCTAGATGCTCAGCATTTTTTTGCAAATTGGGCCTCTTTGAAGTATCCTCTTTCTCCTGTTGTCAGGAATACAAACAAATAGCAACAAATAGGTGAAAAGCCAAAGAAAGCAAGATTTAAACCAAATGGGTCTACTTTACAACTGGCTCCAAGTGTGACCAGGTTTACTTGGAGTGGAATCATCTCTGAGGCAAATGGCAATGCTTAATTCAAGGAGCCAAAAGAATGGTTGTCGTAAGGATGCCTCTTCTAGCTGTTTCTAGATGCAAAAAAAAGCACAGTATTCCCTGTGTCACCTGCTAGGCATGATTGCTCATGTAGGATGCATTATTTGATACCTGTTATTTACTAACGCAGTTGAACTAAAGACTTAGGCACTACTGGACCCAGTTCACGAATATTTATTGCACCAAATCCAATCTATAATGTAGTGTCAGCCTTGTACCAAAGCAGGAGACAGTAGTATTTATGATTATTAGTACAATATTGAATCATCCTGAACCAATTACTGGTCCAATTACTGTGTCATTATTATCTTCTGAATAGGGCTTGATTTGTCTGTGATAAATATGATGCAATTAAACTACCTTTTTACATAATAAAACACTGCAGGTGTTTATTCTTAAGGGTTTACGGATACCAACAACCAATAGATTTAATTAAAAAAATCCTTGAAATAAATGTGAATTTCATTAAATTGTTCTAGCACTGGTGAATATTTTAAGACTATCTACCAAAAGATTCTTTCTCTATAATCTGTCTTAAAAGCTATGCTAAGTGCACAAAAACAATGACTTCAGCTTTTTAATGTTTCAATAATTAATAACATTTCTTTAAAGAATGTGTAATTGGTCTCTAATAGTATAACTTAAGAAACAAAAAAGTTATGTGGGTCAAATTGCTATTACTGCTGTGTCAGGGTGAAGGATAAATGTATGCTGGCTTATACGAAAAATCTTATTAAATTCAGATTTTCTTCTCAATAATTTTAAATTTAATCTTACATTTTTAGCGCTACAGCCATAAACATAATATTGACTTAACTCCAGTTTGGTACTAGCAATAGATGCAGAACTACGGTGTGCTGGATTTATATTATAAAAACAAAAGATCATTAATGTGAAACCCTACCTGGAATTATTTTGTCTCTCAATACTGTGGATAAATAGCTATAGCTTTAGCTATAAAGCAGCCTAGGTCAATACAGTATAAATGTGTATGAAACCCATTGCTGGGCTGTTTTATGCTGGTTTCCAGAAAGGCAAATTCTCTTCCCCAGCTTTGCTGCTGGACTGCCCTGTTGCACAGGGTTCAAACGAGTGGTGATGCCAGTATTGCCTCTCTCCATCCTTCCTCCCATGGTTGTATTCAGTGCTCCCTCATTCATGTTGGGTATATGTTGGGTTTGTCTCTTCTTTTTTCTGTGTGGATTGCCATAGCATACAATGTCAGGAGAAACAGTAGGGCTTCTGGAAACAGGACAGATGTTTGGTCCTGGAAGTTTTTCTTGTGTTGGGGTAGAAAAGGCTCAAGGTTTCTTTTAACAGCACATCCAGCTAAGTCCAGGACAGGTGGGAGCTCGTGATCCAGTTTCACAAACACAGTTAAGGAGGCACGAAGCAGAGTTGGGCAGGAGCTCCAGAGGCTTGGTGATGCTAACCCCCACCAAACTGGGCTCATGGACGCAGGGCTCCGCAGTGGCACAGCTCCCAGGGCTCCAGGCTCACATACTGCTCCAAAATAATGCATGCATTTGCAGAGGATTTACTTTTATATCTGAATTGTATTTGATCATCATCAGCTAGATACTTCCACATACATTTTCAGTTATCTGTATTCTTTCAACTGAATGCATTATAAGGAGTAGCTGTGAGATGCTTTAGGCCACAGGATCTCTCTTGACTGTCTAATACTTAACGAGAGTGCTTATGTCTGTGTCTGTTGAGTAGCTTTTCCCTACAGCTCCCATCAGTGGCCGGGCTGTGTCAGCAGGGCAGGACGCGCACCCTGGCTGCCCACCCTGGCTGCCCACCCCGCTCCCGTGGGACATGCCTCAGTGCCTCTGGGCCGCAACTTCTCTCGTTCCCTCCCATCCATCTTCCCTACAGCACGGGGCAGGCTGAATGATAAAATAAAGCTTTTGCAAAAGGTTTATTAAGCAAGACGTAAGGTCAGGCTTTTAGTTGCAAGGCTGGAAACGAAAGGTTACAAGCAAAACAAATATAAACATAATCCCAGTCTAAGCTTAAACAACTGGATTCCTTTTCAGTTGCTTAGTCCAGTTTCTCAGATCCTGAAGACATACTACAGCTGTCGGGATTCGAAGCATCCTAACTTCTGCCTTAAATCCTGATCCTATGGTCAGGCGCAGGAGCTGGCAGCTTGGCTTCCCTCCTCCTCCTCTGGTTGTAGCCCTCAGGGCACGTTTGCGCTCTTTTGGTCTGTGATGAGACCTATTTTTTGTGAAGTGACCCTGCTGTGGACATGTTACGTAGGCAGCATGCCTTTCCTCCTCCTCCTCCTCATCTCTTTGGTCTGCTTTGCTGTTTTTCCCCAGCACCAGAGCAGATCTGGCTGCTCCCACCCTTGGTGTGCAGCACAGGGTCACTACAGGGCTCCGGGGATTTGAGATGCTCATAAAGGCGTTGGGGGATGCTGATGCCTTCAGTCCCACTTCTATTCCTCGTTCCCATCTCAGAAGTTGCCCACTGACTGTCCTCACCCATCCTTGCTTCCTAACATCCAAGTATGGAGTAACTCCTACAACACCACTCTTGCTTACTGTGTAGGACCCACTCGCTGCACTGCCATCCGCCTTAGGGATTTTGGCACCAAAACTGCGAGAAGGGATGAAGTTTAATAACATTTTTGACTTGTTTGCAAACTAAAATCAAGACTTATTAAGCCAGAAACTTCTGATGATAGGAGCGATTAAATAGCCAAGGTCAGCTTTGTGCCTAGTGTAAATCGGGGATGTTGCACTCTCTTTGATGATGGTGCTCTGATTTATATTAGTCACGGCCCTACACTGAAGCATGGATCAATAAACACTGAAACAGAAACACATTGAGAAGGAGAGCTAAATCAGGGGTGAAAAAAATAAATAAACCCCCAATGAAATGACAATCTGATGGAAGCATCCTGGATAGCTAATTCTGATAATTATTTCAAAGCAGCCAACACATTTGGGCTCCTACCACAGTCTCTTTGCCTTTGGGAGTGGGGCCTGTATCAGCATTCTGCATCAGTTTCTGAGGACTTTATCCCTGAGATGCCTTGTGTCTGCCATACGGCACCGGGTAGCATAGCAGGTCTCAAAGAAAAAAGTATTAATGGATGGATAATTGCCCACCTTGTAAAAATTTACTAGGAACTTGATACTTTTATCATTTGTCACAAACAACTTCACGGTGTAATAATGTAGGAAGTATCATTGGTGCTATAAAAAAGTGATGGTGCAAATTACACTTCTCTTTTGCTGAATGGTGCTGAATAGCGGGGAGTTCCCATTGTTTTATTGCCAGAATTTCAATAATTGTAGATGTACATTTGCAGGGATCAATTGATAATTTGGAACACATGCCATCAATATTTCATTTTCTCTATATTTTTAAATGAAAGAAAGAAGCCCAATTTCACAGTGGTAAGATTAAAAAAAAATCTCATTTTGTTTTCCTGTCTACTGTTAAGGAAGAAAGCTCATTTCTTGCAGCATAAAGGCATATTAATGAATGCAGAGAGCATTTTCCATATTGCACAATAAAATTTACTGGTCTAACCAAAGATATTTTATATAAATTAAGAGTTTGTTTAAAAAAATCGAAAATGGGAACTCAATTCTAGACAATGCTTAATTTAAACTAAGTGTTAAAATAAAAGCAATAACACTGAGAATAAATTAATGAACTACAATTAACTATATTTACAATAAGTGGTTTGGCTGGAAACACCTATTCCCTACACTGATAAAATAAAACCTGCATTCTGCAAAAGCTGAAATAAGTTAAATGAAGATGCTTTTAACAAGGTTATTACTTAAGCAGTGACAGGTTTACAGATTTTAGCACCATTGGGTTTTCACAGGAGCTACAGCAAGTGCTAAAATAACACACACCTTCAGGTTCATTAAATTCACCAGTGTGATGAAATAACTGATATTTTTCTATATTACTATAGTGCCTCAAAGAACTGACTATAAATAAGATACACTAATAACAACTGTTTGCAGTGCTAAAACAATAAAATAATTCTTCCAGGCTTATATGCTAAGGAAGAAATAAGTGTAAGGCAGACTGTTAGCATAGTTATATTTGGTGGCTTTTATTCTACTGGTACCATGCCTTCAGCTATTTATTTATCATAGAAATGCCCTATAAAATGTCTTATCATTCATTGTGGCAGGAAGAAACTTGTTCAAAGGGTACATGAAGAGGGGGCTCCCATACTGAAATATTTACTTTCTAATCTGGTGTTTACTGAAGCATTTCTGAAGACTAGCTTATGCAAAGAACAGATTTTTAAAAAGGAGCATTTCAGATGATAGTAAATCCCACGTTATACTCTGTTTTGGAAAGAACCAATGCTGAAAAAAGCAGATTTCTAATAAATCAATGGAGTATGGCCTTTGGAGACCTGGGAGACATATGGACAGTAATAGAGTATCTCAGGTTGTTTCGTGAACGATTCCATCTGGATGAGGGCTCGGTGTTATTCGCAGCCTCCTTCTCCCCTAAAACACCTTCAATCTTACCCTCAGCCCCTATCTCAAATATCAGACCACCTGGGATCCACAGCTGTTGAGCTGAAAGAGGAGCTGCCGGGGCAGCCCCGCGCCATGAGCCACCAGCAGCCACAGCCCCGCTGCCACCGGGTGAAAATCAAGGGAGTTTGGGCTGTGGGATTTGCACCAGGTGTAATATTTAATGCTTCATTCCCTTGTATGTAAATATATATATTTTATATATATATATATATAATATATATATGTGTGTGTGTGTATACATGCACACATGTATGTGCAAACATATCTATGTACACCTAAAGGGTTGGAAGAACTATTTCCAGTGCTGGGTTTTGGTCCCCATAGGGCGCCTTGCGTCTCCCAGTGCTGATGCAGGAGTACAGCAGGAGTCATTTTACAGCAGTTAGAGGGTGCAAAACCCATGTAAATGGGGAGAATCGAGCCTGGGATGTTGTAAGCTTGCCTAAATTTTGCAATGCTATATCCTTCCTCTGGATACAAGGATGTTACCCTTATAACATCTCTGAGAAGAGTAGCATGACCATTTTATTGGTGAATAAACAGAGTCACAGTGATTAAATGAATTCTTTGGCCTTAGGCACAAAATAGCTGTAACTGGCCCATAAATGAAAAAAATGTTTTTCATTAGAAGTTCTTTATCTCAGGAGTTCCACTCCCACCTTGATTTTACACAGCCTGCACTTACCAATCTTTTGAGGAAAATGTTTCAGTTATTAATTTATTTAGATTTTTGTAAACTGTGGGAAACTTGGGGAGTGAGTTGGTTTTGAGTGCCTGGTTGTTGTTAATAATTCATGTTTCGTGTGAAAATTGATCAGAAGCATCCTGGAGAGACCAAACCATGCTGCCTCTGCGATCAGCTGAGACACAAACTAAATATGAGGCATGAACTGAAAGATATTGCTGAGAAAAACTTCACAGACCCATCATGAGCCAAGCAGTGTGGCTGGTGAGGGGTGTCAAAGGGAAGAGCAGCACAGTGTCCTTTGAAGCCTGGTCATGGAGACAAGGATGTGGGAAAAGATCCTGCAGCGAAAAGTGGTCAAAAGTTCTTACGAGGAGGGTGAGAGCAGCTCCGTTTCCTGAAGGCAGAACTCCAGATCAAACAGTGCTTTGTGGAAATGTTCAAAAAAACCTCAACCTCATCCTGAAATGAGGATGAGCTCCAACACCTGGGGCTGGATGGGAGGTCAAAGGAGGAACACTGGGGGATGTCTGTAGATGCTGACGCTGAGGCTGTGCCAGAGCTGATGAGATGGACCTGTTCTGTCAAATGTAAGAGTTTATATTTTCTGCTAAAAAAAATGTTCAGAAATGATTCCCAAATGGAATTTGGGAAGTGTTTGCTGAGCTTTAATTTCATCCTGGATCCATTGATTCATCAAGGCCAGGTTGGATGGGACTTTGAGCAACCTGGTCTAGTGGAAGGTGTCCCTGACCATGGCATGGTATCTGGAACCAGATGATCTTTAAGGTCCCTTCCAACCCAAACCGTTCTATGATTCTGTGATTCTATGATTCTATCCTTTGTTTCTCTGTGCTGTTCTTCCATTTAAAGTAACTTCTGTTACATTAGAAATCACGCGTATCTGACCCAGAAAGACAAGAATTTGTCAGTCTCTAAGGAAATGTGCTGAAAGAAGGTTTTCTGGAGCCTAAACCTTCACTCAGCTTTTCAGCTGGGAATGGAGCCTCCTGGCCATATTCTCACCACAGAGGGATCCCAGGAGAAGGATGAAGGACCAATGTGAAGGAGGGTGTGCAGAGGTCACTGCAGGCACCTGCCATTTCTGGAAGAGTTTCTGTTTTGAGGTATGTGCTCAGTTTGGATAGGTAAGCCATCGTGTACTGGTAAAATTTTTTTTCTCAGATTTCTACATGTTTTAATTGCTACACATGAATAAGCACATAAATTAATGCTAGATGTACTTCTTGTCTGTTGAAGTGTGAGCTATATAGGGATATGCATGTACAAATTTACGTGTAGTTATCAGTCTTGGTGTCCTACTTATTAAGGTAATTGTGTCATCTAAATTCTGTCATACTTGGTTCAGGACAGTTTCATTAACTGTTCCTATTACCCTGGCATCAAAGCACCTATTTCATTGAGGTAAATCCAGAATAAATCCCTTAATTTCCCAGGTTCTTTTACCATTCTTGCTTGGAAATAATGAGAGATGCTTATAATCAAAGAAAAATGAGATATCTGACATTGAAAAATACAGTAGGGCTAATTATTATGGTATACTGAGGCAGAATAATTGAATTAGTATGCTTGTACAAATTATTTTCTATGTGTTGGCATGAGAAATGATGTTGACAATATTCCATGAATATTGTTATTATAATCTTTAGTATTTTATATATATAAATATATATATACATATATATACATATTCTATATGTATATATGCTTCCAATATATCAGTCTATCTGAAGGAGGATTTCTCTAGCAGCTATATCAGGTTGCACATTACTCTCCTCCAATGCCAGGTAGAGCGGGAGGAGGAGAGGAAGGAAATATGGATGCTCCAACTAACAATCTCTCTTTCTTTACTTATTAATTTATGCATCAAAGTTAACAAAAGGAAAAACCCCTTTGTGGTAATGTTCCCCTATACATTACTGAGTAGCTGAACATCATGAGATGTTTGTCAGCCTTCCTGATAGATGTAAGGGAGACATCATTGTGTTACCTAGGCAAACAGACTACATTGTATATAATTTGTCTGCTTCTTAATATCACTCTTATCTTTGTGACATCTGGGTACTGTAATTTATACAACCTAGTTTTTCTTAGCCTACCATGTGGCTGTTTTTAAATAGTGGGCTATGATACACAAAAACTAGGCCAAAAATGGATTTTAAATTTCCTTGTCTCAAGAGAGAAGTTCACTGGCGTCCTGAATCAAATATTCCCCAGTATTATTGGGTAGTGTTCACCTACTTGGAGAGAGCACTTTCCCCCTAATCATGTAGTGGATTCACTCCAGAGACTAGTTTTCCTCTGCACTGAGCTGGAGCACATCTTTTAGGGCACACATCAATGCTGAGCGAACCACTATCTGTGATCAGGACGAATCCCATGGTGGTACGTTGTGGTCCAAAAACTTTACTGCTCTGGTCTATAATACACAAGGGCTTGGCATAAAACAACTACACCCTACAAGCACGTGGTTAGCAATACTAACCACGAAAAATTGTTTTGATCTTAACCCACCTGTGTGAAGCACTGATGCACGTCACTGCATCCTGTGTTTATCTCTCCGTCCCCAGGATGTTGGACCATGAGGAGCAAACACAGCCTGGGCACAAGTGACCTGTCAGAGCAATAAACTGCCATGGTTTGTAGGTCCTTGGCTGATCTGTTGAGATGCCAGACAGGGTGCCAAGTTTAAACCTGTTTCTAATGATTTGCCACGTTGCTGCTGAAAACTGAAGTAAGAGTGGGAACCTGTCTACTTTGGCCAACCAGTAATCAGTGCTTGAAGGCTATAAGCACCAAAGTACTTTTTGGCCATTGTTGATGCATTTGTGTAAATTCTACGAGGTTTTTATTATTTTTTCTTTTTTTTTTTTTTTTTTTTCTTGCAGATTCAGTGCTTTCTGTGGCTTTTGCAGAGTGTCATGTCCACAGGCTGGTTTAGCAAAGTCTGCTGCTCTGCATCACTCTTCCACAGAGCCCACACAAAAGACAGGAGTCTGGGCAGAATCAGAGACAAGTTTTGTGATGTATTGCTCCTTTACAACCTTGGGGTGCTAGGGCTGCTCACGTTTTCAGACACCTTCAAAATGTGCATCATTGAATCCTGGAAAAACGTGCAGACATCTCCATTCCCAGGTTTGAATTGTTTCCATCAAGGTTTATCCTATCTCCGTACACCCAATGTTCAAATACCCTTCAGGAAAGGCTCCCTGGCCCCTGGCTGAGAGCATGGCGGTCTCTGCAGTGGTTTTGCACAAGTTGTCTAGAAAAGGGGCAAAGTTTCATAGGCGAGGATTTGTGGGGTGAAGGTCTGAGTAAGAGGCACCATACTTTCCGTTGCATTACCCTGCCTTGCAGTTCAGCTGGGCGCTTTTGCACATCTCATAGGCTGCTCCAAGCCTGTGCAGTTCACAAAGTGGAAAAAGGAATTGAAGAAGCAAAAATAAATATTAAAGCACGTAAGAATTTAATATCACCTATTCAAATAGCAATTATGCCGTTGAAAACAAGATCACCACACCTGTACAAGAAAAGACAAGCAAGCCCAAAACATCTGTTTGGATCCACCTGCCAAGCACCTGTTTTGCTGTTTCAATGCCATTTGATTGCTGGAGATGTAGAGGCTCTTGTGAGGTAATGAGTGATTTTACATTATGCATGATTGAAAACAGGTGTTCTAATGCTGTACAATTCTATGCATGAATAATTCAGTTTGTTTAGAGCAAGATCTTTAAAAGAAGTATGGTCTTTATTTTTTTATAAATATTAAGGTTATTCTTTGCAATGTATGGTGGCTGGTCTTTTCAGCAGGCTCACTGATGACCATTTTTGTATAATTTTATGGGTAGGAAATAACACTGTGAAAGGTAAAAAAAAATAATTATACCTAAAGCACATAAGCAATGAAATTGAAAGGTTTCTTTAGCAAGGAGGGGGAAAAAAACCTGTCACTGTTTTAAGGGAGAAAGCCAGACGACTTTTGGCAAAGCCTGCTTCTCAATACTAACAAAACAGCCCAAGAGCTTAATTATATAGAGAGGTGAATGTGCCTCAGGGATAAGTAAGAGCTAGTCCATCTCTTGGTCCGAATTCCAGCTGAGTCTGAATATGTTTAAGAATTTGGGTTGTTTTTTTCTCTCTCTTTTTCCTCATGATTATGAAAAGGTTTCTTGCACAGTTGTGTGCTTTGTGTTGGTGGAAGATGCTGCAGACTCAGGTCTTTATCTGCAGACCAGTTTCTGCATTGGAAACTGCAGTATAAATCGGCCCATGCTCCTCACCATGGAGAATTCAATGGCTGCTTGGGATCATCTCCCAAAGATGAGGAAGATGTGGTAGTCCAAACTGAGAGATGCAGCTAAGCTTGTAGAATCCCCTCTGCTTCTTCCCGAGGTAAGCAACGCGGCTGGCTTCAGCCAGGAGAGTTTTGAGTCGGGGTGAGAAGAACTAAGCAGCAGAAGGTTTTCCTGCCACAGCATGTATCTGCTCTCTCCTTGCTTCCTCAGCTAGGGCTGTAATCTAGTTTAGTAACAAGGTTTGTAATTAGCGTCAGTTCTGGTGTTAGGTTTTATTATGGGAATCTTCCACTGGGAGCAATGCTGAGATCTCCTGTGCACTTCCCAGGCAAGGTCCATCACGTTGGACAGTTCTCCAGCTTCCATTGCAGCCACTCCAGCAGCTTCAGGGGTCCACAGCTGGTTCGGTGCCTGCCTTGAAACAAAGTGCTGAGTGCTGCTAGAGGGTATTTCATACCTGGAGGGCCAGATCTTGCACCTCCCAGGACAGGCAAGGTTCAAAAGCAGAGGAAGAGGACGACAGCCCTGCCAAGATATTGTGGTGGAGAATGTGAAATCCTGGTGAGGGTGAATCAGATCTTCCAAATGGTCATGTCCTGTCCATTGCCATTGACAAGACAATGAAGTGGGAAAAGAGAAAAAGAAAAGAAAGGGAATGAAATTACTGATTTGAAAGGAGGGATGAACAAAGAGAAGAGGCTGAAAGCAATTATTAAAGCATGCTGCAGTGCCCTGTGTTAATTAAAAAAACACACCATCGTGATAGAACACCAATATTTAGAGCTGCTGATATATAATCTGAACAAGTTTGAATCCAGTGGCTGTAGAGGTGGGTGAAGTGGACTTCAGCACATTGTGTGGGGTCAGGCGATAGAAGGAGGAAAATTCAAGCATCCAAAATAGTCAGGTGGGACCCAGGACCTCACTGGGTAAATGGCGCCAGCTCAAACCCTGTGGCCCACACTGCTCAGGAAATGTCAGGTCAGGGTTCCTGCAGGACTTAAAAGCCATCAGACTGTAACCAAACCTGGCTAAGCATGTAGATATTTAGGGGTTTAACTGAAGTGAGTCTGTAATCTTTCAGTATTTTATGTACAGTGTGTTACTGGAGACTGTAAATTAGAGTTTATAATATCCTATCCATTCAGCTACTGACAAAGTATCTAAGGAATCTGATCTGCTTCACAGACCATGAGAAAAATCCTCATGTAAAGTGAAAAAGATGAATTACAGCGTTTTACAGAGAGGTAGGGGAATTTGTCTCAACTCAGATCTTGGGTTAATTCCCACGACAGGTGAAAGAATGCTTTATCACTCTTTACTTAAATAAAGTTGGGGAGATTTAATAGATGCAGCCCTACAGGCCAAGGGATAAACTCTCCTCCCTTTAATGCGTTGGAGCCAATGCCCATGCCATCAACAACATGGGTAGTAATCAAAGTGAAGGAAATAAGGGAAGAGATCTCTGAGGGAAGACAAACAGCAAGGAAAAAATACTGTAAAATGTCTGAAGTGTGGGGAAAAGGTGGTTTTTTGGTTTTTTGTTTTTTTTTTTTTTTTTTTTTCTGAGATGATTAGGAAGAGGAATACATCCTGGTACTCTGAGTCTCTGCAATCAGGAAAGCATTTTCTTTTCACTGGGAGTTGTTGTTCCTCCCTGTCATAAGCAGAAAATAAATGAAATCTCATAATTATAGCATGCTGGATAGGGGGAAAAAATGAATAAGGAAGATGTGGCATTTCTTGGAGATGCTGCTGCCTGGGCTCCTGAGGAGTTATCTGTCCTGGTGCAGGTGATGGAAACTCACAGTTCCCACTGAGCAGCTGGGAGAAAGACAGCACATTTCTGCTCTTTCCTGACTCCTTCCCACTAGTTTTTAACCCATAACAGCAACTGAAGCCTTCCTTAAGGTTGGTAGAAGAATTTCCTATGGATCTACAGCTCTCTCTTTTTTTCTTTTTTTTTCCCTTTCCTGGTAACAGCTGCTTTATAAAATTTATCTGATTGTTTTAAATTAATGTTAGGGGTTACTTTCTGTTTTCTACTTTAAGTCCAGCACATGACTCTTCCAGAGACGCATCCTTCTCTTACCTCTGCAGAGCCTTCTCAGTAGCAGTGAGAGAAGGTGCCAGAAGCTCTTCTGCCACTTTTCTATTTCCTTTCCCTTGCTAGGTACCAAGATGACACTCTTGTTCTTGCAGTTGAATCCTGCAAGGGGAAAGTGCGAGCCTTGGTCATATTATGTTGGGTGCGGGTCTGTGGGCCAGATCAGGTGCCTGCAGACAAAAAAGAAGGTTTGGCTTTCTACCTTCATTCCTTTGTGTCACACCTTTACTGCATGGTGTCAGAAGGAAATGGAGTTTTCCAGAAAAATAGCCCAAAGAAAATCTTCAGAGTTTCTCATTTGCAAGCATACCTGTGTGATCCAGGACTTTTAGGAGGTTTCCAGATGAGGCACTGGAAAGACGAATGTGGGGCTCTCTGATATCTATGTTGGGTGTGAAAACGTTTAGTTTCTGAAACCTTTTTGAGAGACTCAAATGGAAGTTGTTCCATAAATTGAAAATATGTGTTTACCTTTTTTTATATACACCTCTTGTGATTTATTAGGTAACTGTTCCCTGTAATCTTTACCCTCCAACTTCTTTCTATTTGATTTCCTTTCAAGAATTAACCAGAATCTAAAGAACTTATAGGAAATTTTCCACTGCTGACTGGGAGATCTAATTCCCTGATATCTCTGTCGCTGCAGCAGAGGGGACGTAACAAGGTACTTTCTCTAGGTACCAGTAGTCCCATTTCCTAAACCAGTAGTGCACTCCTTCTTATTCACAGTTATAATAGTGTTGAAACTGTCAAGTGTTGTTTCCACCTCTTTAATTTTCTTCTCAAACGAAACCCTTTAGTTCTTTGTATGCAGAGGCTGCTGTGGCCTGGATCTCATCTTGTCTTCTAGTAACATCTTCCAGATTTGTTTTAAACTGATTAGACACTGCTGAAGAATCAGCTTCTCTCCCCCGGACAGTACAAAGCCAAGTGTTGACAGAGCTGGCTCCTGGCCATCAGCTACGTGATGACGCAGCATCGCATCTTTTGACAGCACCGATTTCGTTTGGGGCACTCTGAAATGTTCACACACCCTGACAAATTAAAATAAAATAAATTAAAGGGTGACAGGAGGCTGCAATTAAAAAATAAGTGTCAGCTTGACCAGAGAGTTGCTTTAATTAAAGGACTTATTCTATACACTGCAGCAAAGAATCTGAAAGTCTGCCCTTCTCATGTGGCTGCATTGTTCCTCTGAATTTTGGTTTTGAAAAACAGAAAAAGATCCTTTTTATTGGGCTACTGAGAGAAATGATGAGGAATGAGCCGAGTGAATTTAAAATTCTCTCAGTAGGAGTAGAAAAGGACGGAAATACTTGTCCTTCCATAACTAAATAGCTTCCAGTGCAGTTTAGACAGAACGACACCAGTTTCTGGTACCCACCTGAGCACAGGGATGCATTAAAGCCATGAGGATTGCATGTATTACTACCACCTAGATTCTTTGCTGGATGGACATCATCCTCTCTTTAAGCATGAGGAGGAAATACAGAAGGTTCCAATACCAAATACTATTTCTGAGGTTCATCTGTCCCTAAAGGTTAATAAAGCTCATCAAGAAATACACTGAAATGAAACAAAGAGTTAGCTCTAGGATTTGAGTCTTCCCATCACAGAGTCCTAAGAGATGTCCTGTGGTTTGACACATAATTAATAGGTTTATTTATCTTAGATTGCTTTCTTTTTCTTTTTTTTTTTTTTTTTATGGCCACCCCCATAATAGCCAAATATAAATATTTCATCCTGTTTCGTAAAGAGCCTATGGTCCATTTTATTGCAACACTGTTAATTTCCCAGCTCCCAGAAGTGACACGGAGTAGATGCCTGAAAAGAAAAAAGTCTCCAAAATTTTCTCACCACTTTTGCTTGAAGCTGTGTTATGTTTACAAACTTGTGGAAAATGTACCTCTTTTGCCTCCTTCGAGTGTCATGGGAATACAAACTGAGGTCTGATCCGGTAGCACTGCTCAGTGCCTCCTGGCACTTCTCGGGGGTCCCATAATCCACCCACGAGGTTGTTTCAGTGCACGGCGTAACGTTACATGCTGCTTGTCAGCATCCAAGATCCCAAACACGCAGACAATCAGGCTGGCTCAAGTATTAAAAGCTGACAGATTTTCAGACAAATGTAACTAATATTTTTGTTATTTATTCATGATAAAACATTAAAATGTCCTCATTACTCTAAATTTCATCATTTTTAACTTATGGGATGCTCAAGGAATATTTGTAAGAATTATTGGCTTTAGCTTATGCTGTTTGTAACTCACTTTTTATAGACTTCACTGGTCAGGTAATTTCCACAGTATTGTTTTTGGCTCCTTAACTGGATCCCATCCAAGTTTACAAAGTGCTTCTACAGAGATAATGGAGCACATTCCAGCATCCTGTGAAATGTCAGCTCTATATCTAGTGTTAGATGTGTAGTGACAACCTGAGTAGAGCTGCCAGATGCTGTAATTTCTTCCTTGGGAGTATCAAACACCCTGACGATACCAAGACCATTCTACCAAAAGAGGGAAAAAAAAAAGGAAAGGAAAAAAAAGGAGAGTGAGCAAGAGAGAGAAAGTGTCCAAGCACTCACTCCAGTTTGCTGCTCCTGACCCTGATGCTTACAATGCGGTCCTTATCTCTGTTTCCTTATAAGAAAAGTAAATGTCATACTATTAATTTACACCAAAGAATGGTAAGTTAGTTGATGTTAGTAACAAACTTTCATTGTAAAAAGTACTAAATCTTTTTTTTCGAGGAAATATGTAAATCCAGTATTAAAAAAAAAAAAAAAGGAATACAAATGTAACTCTCATCTGATCCCAATCAGCTGAGAAAAGCATGATGATAAAATAAGATTTAGCAGAAGTACAAACTGAAAATGGTGAATAACACTTTTTTAACAGGGGCCTACTGGAATAAGTAGGTTTCAGAGGTATTTGATTTGGAATATGTAATCTTCTCCTTTGAGGATATTTGTGAAAGTTATTCCTGAATGTTCAGAGGTTTCTCTGCTTTTCATTATCTTTTTTTTTTTTTTTTTTAACAAGGGCCAGAACTGTATGCATGATTTTCTGTGATAGATTCACATGGGAGGTATTCGTAAACTGGCCAAGGACACATCGTTTACAAGAAGGTCCTGTCAAGCATCCAAATGTCTTTGCTGAAGCTTCCATTTTAGATGACCCCACAGAATGTGAGAAAGCTTTCTTTTAGGGGAATGGCATCTTCTGGACAGAGTTATGTCCAGAAAGTCTGCTGTGCTTAACCCGTCACTGAAATGCCCAGTGCAAATGAATTTAAGGGTGGAGGTAGGAATGATGTATTCATGTTTTCTCAAGAAAGATGCCAGAAGAGGACTCAAGCCCTTGCTCTGATTTTTTCCTACATGCAGAACTACCTCTCTGGTAAATAAGATTTCTGAGAAGGTCGATTGGATGTTTGGGCCCCGCGTCCTGGAGCAATCAGAAGAATTTGGGTCATCTGCCTCTCTTGACTTAAAAATAGCTCCAGTTAATGGCATTTGGAAAGTGTATCTCTTTGAATACAGTGTTCCACTTGTGAAGGGGGCAAAGTTTATAATTTTGGGTGGAAACCATGTGAAAGTTAGCTGGTTCATCGGGGTTTTGTTTTGAATTTTTTGGATTTGTTCAATCTCAAAAGTCAAAGTGAAACTCGGGGGATGTGAACCCATTTGAATCAAAACCAAAAAAGCAATGTGCCAGATCTCCCATGAACGAAAAACCACTGGATTCTCACAGTTTTCATCCAAACAAAGATGCACAAATATAAATCAAATACTGAACCAAATATCCTCTTTTGCTCTTTGTAGCTTTCATGGAAACAATGCAGAATATTAAAAAGATCTGCTCAGTTTTGCAGCAGTAAATACCAAAATATCCTGTGATCATTTGATAGCTGGCAGTTAATATCCTGATCTATTCTCTTTAGTCAGTAATCCAGTCCTTTCCAACTAACACTCTATGTTGGCATGCACAGCATAACCCCTTAACATCTTCTCCGGTTGTACAATTTCACAGGGAAGACTCTGCTTACAATTCACAGTCCTTTACATTCTTGCTTGAAGAGCCAAGAAGGGAGATGGAGTTGCAATTATATGAAAACTGTGAGCAGTGTGATCAGTACAAAGACAGGACGCTTAGCCAGTATATGACAAGCTGGAGTACTGAGAAAATATTTAATGATATTTTTCCCTGTGGTTTACCTTGTTTGAGAACATAGCATGGCTCAAAAATGAAAGAAGAAAAAAAAAAAAATCAATGTTTTGCAGTACCATCACTCATCATGTACCAAACAGTTTCTAAAGCCATAAAAAAGTGCTAGTCATGGAAGAACAGCAAAGGTTTCATTTGTAACTAAGACACACTTGTTTGTAATAACATGTGTGCTTTTAAATGTTGCCAAGTTGCTGAGGCTCTCTCTCTTATATACAATCTTTAAATATGTAAGTGTTAAAAAAACCAAGGTAATGTTAAAGAAATGTTTAAAAAAAAACTTTGATCAGATGGTTAAAATCCAGTCAAACCAAAGACAACCTGTTTATGACCTTTCTATGCTAAAAGCTAAAAATGTCATTTTTTTTCCGCAAGATTAATTGCCATCACTTTGGGAGTAGTGAGCTGGACATTATTATATGATGTCAATTAATGATTAAAAAAAAGGTGGTTTGCAAATGTAGCACCATAGTCCCTGGTGCATTACATCATTTCTGAAAGATCTTAGCACGTGATAAGCAAAGAACATTTTAACCTAAAAGTCTGAGTGTTACAACCTCCTTTTTGTTGTAACACCCTATGCACAACCTTTTGGCCTTGAAGTCACTTGCAATAAAATTAAGAAGTCAAAAAGAAAAGGAAAAATAACCTCTCAGAACGAGAAGACACCCTCCTGTTCTGCTCTCTAACTGTTAATGCAACAAAATGAGTCACTATATACATTGGAAAACTTGGTGTTGATCTTAGTATGTGCACTGTTCTCAGCAAAATCCATCATAAAAATCTCCTTCTTGGAGTCGTAAGGTTGCTGTGATTCAGGTATTATAAACTGTATAATGCAGTTATCTCTGTGAGAGTGCCTTGAAAATTTCACATGCTGAACGAAATTACTACTGCACTTGCCCAGGCTCTGCTTTCCCAGATGGGTGACAATGATCATTTATGTGCCTTATTGAATTCACTGAAATATTTAGAAGGGCTTTTACCTATATTTTACATCTCCTTCTGTTATAACCTCTTTTGCAGCAAGTTTGATTTCTTTGTCAATAACATACATAACCTGATCCATTTTCCTAGGAGCTCTTCTTAACTTTTTGTATCAAAACACCGTAGAGGTTCCTTTGTAAATGAACGATATGCATTTAAAATACCTTTGTAATAATAAATACCACATGAACATATGTATCAAGCAAAGGATTTCAATTTTGATGACACTTGCTTCTCAAGAACAGACATTCTGGAAGAAAAAAACATTGCCAGCCCCGAATTGATTGACATTTGTTTACTTAACTCTCTCTTCTTGAAAGTCTGCACACCTATTTCAACCTTGAACAGTTTCCAACTGTGGTATACTGGAACATTTTTTCATTTATTAAGTTCAGTGTTGCCAACCCAAACAAAGAGTAATCAGTGATGATCCAAGCAGACCAAGCTGTCTAGCACCACACAATGTATCTGCATGCTAATTTTCAAATTCCCTCACATTTCCAGAGAACTAATGGGATCATTTTCATTCTGTTACAGCAACTCAACAGTTACTGAATCACCATCTGTGTTTTCGTTAACCTGAATCAGATATGAATTCTGTTATTGCAAGGTAGAGCAGCTTGTTTAATGATTCTTAATCTTTTCTTTAATTAAATCATGCAGCCAACCTGAAAAATCTATCTTAATGCAAATTAGGAGCTTTTTTGGCATTCGCTTACAGTAATGCACTAATAAGGTTAATTTATGAAGGTTCTCTTCCAGTCTGTACAGATGATATTTGTTCGCTGCATATTTTTAGCATATTGTCTCTTTTTGTAATATTTAAAAAAATAATAATAAAAAATGGTTATTTTCACTCGCACAAAAGAGGGAGGCTGTGATCTGCTTATTGTTTATTAGAAAGTTAGAGCACAGAAAATGAAAATCAGTATCTTCCTTCTGCAAGTATCAGGCTATGCGGATGCAAAGGCACAATTCGAGGGCCTATTGAATTAAAGGGCCTCAGATGAGCACTCTCCTGCCTTTGGCTGCTGGAGAAAATCAGGCCTCTGTTCAGATAATCATCTTGAAGACATCAGGGGAGATAGAGAGTTTGTCTGAAACCCTTGGTTTTTTTTTCCTCATAGGTGTGAATTAATAGTTTAAAGAGTAAATAATTCTTGTGAAATAAGCCTGAATACATTTCTCAGTTGTACAATTGCTTCAGCTCTGGGCTCTGATGATCTCAGTCAAGAAAATCTCTGCCTTTGTGAGCATTCCTCCCAACTACAAAATGAGTTGAAATCTGTTCAAGTTGCTGAGTAAAGAGTAAACTTTTTTTTTTTTTAGGTTATTTTTCAACACCCACAAGTAAATGGGGACGGAGACTGTGAATTTCAACACACAGTCTTTGCTATTTAATTAAAATCACAGAGGCTGGCTGGAAAGTTTTCAGCAAAGCGATTTTTGTGCTGGGAGACTGCAGATTCCTGAAATCAGGAGTTCTTTCTTTTCATAGAAATTCGCCTGTTTGGACCAGGAATGATTTTTTTCAGTTCTAGGAAAGGACTCCTCATCTTAGCTAGGAACTGCAAAAGATCATTCCTCTTTTGCAAGAAGATTGCCCAACCGCAGCAGCAGCGAGGGCAGGCTCGTGGGAAGGGGAAGACCTAGCTCAGCCCCTTCCTTATCCCGCTCTCAGCAGCAGCTGTGCCTTGCCCTACCTCTTTCTTTTCCCTTTCTGTCTTTCCAGTTGGACTCACTCCATGGCTGACTCTATTAACTATTTGCACGGCCCAAGACCAAAGCTCTTGCTCAAGGATGAGGGAACTTACGGGAGCTGTGAAACTCTGTGTTTAATTAAAGCGAATAGTGGGATGGAACGGCTTGGGGATGGATGATCGAGAGAAACCTTCATTCAAGTTCCCCGTAGCTGGGGACTGGAAACAATATCTCACGCTATTCGTGCAATGGTTCCTGGCTTGTTAAGTATTCTGGAGTGGCTGTTTTTCTCTGGCTTTAGGAATTTTGCTTTGCCCACTTTCACATGGGTTTTTGCATCCATGGAAATGGGAATGTGGAAGTTTTTCATTTTCCTTTTTCCCCCTTCAGTTTGGAAAACTGTTTTTGAACCATCGGTAGTCCTTGCTGTGTAGTATTAACACAGCGAGAATTAAAAGTAATTGTTTTCCTTCTCATTTAATTGTACCTATGTGTTCTTAAGTATATTACATGCTTTGCTTCACGCTTCACCCACTTTTAAAACATGCAGATAAATGAGTATTAGCACAAGACTATTGTAAAACAAACCTATGGTCTTGTACATTATCTTCTCTAAAAGCTACCTATATCAAAAAGTAAAAAACAAACAAACAAACCAACTAAACAAATCAAAACAAAAAAGTCTCAAAAAAACAAAAACCTAAAAGAAAATTACTGATACCAAATTTTGGACTGGGAAAAAAATACAGACAGATCATTTTTTTATCCTTCCTTCAGCAACACTTAAAATTACCTAACACATCCATTAGTTCCTTTTAGCAGTGAGAGAAAATGAATACTTGACATTTTCATCCTAAAAAGCTATATTGGGGCGATCTTCAGTGTCTTTTTCTTGTCTGTTTTTTCTCTTAATTTTCATTGTTTTGCCTGTATTTCATGGAAGGGTGACCAATCTCTAGGGGACAGGGCAATACTTGACAGTGACAGCGTTTTCCTTACATCACATTACAGCATTTTCTCAGGTATTAGAGTAACACTGTGCTCAAGTAACAGGAGTTATCAAACTACCTCCTAATGAAGGTACTCCATAAGGAACCCCAAGAATTGGAACCTGAGTTTCTGAATCACAAAGACCTTTGCTATAAGGCCATCATGAGGAAAAAAAGGATGAAGACTGTACTATCCAATGGAGACTTGTCCACCACATGGGAGGAGAGGGAAAGAACATGATCACATTTGACACTAAAATTCTTGCTGGGTTAATTACCACCTCACTAAGCAGAGAAATTAAGGCAGGGAGGGCATTCTCATGATGTCAACCTTTACCCAGTAGCAAGCTTTGCATTTTCCCAAGGCTGAAGACAATTTAGCCCTGACAAATCCAATCAGTGATATGCAGGCATAACCTCCAGAGATAAGCTCAGTTTTTTTTAGGATACACAGGGCAAAAGATGGACTGCAGTAGGTCACTTTAAAATATTTACACTATAGCTTGGCCAGTGCTAAAATGGCACAGTTGGCCTGAAGTCCCATCAAGGTCTCCTGGCATTTGCATGTTTCCCCAGTGGCTTTGTGCAGTAAAGTGTTAAGTTCTCCTGAGCATTTTATGTATTTAAGGCAGTAACTTTAAAATAAAGAATTGCAACCCTAGAGCAAACTGCTATTTTGAGAATTTTAAACCATTATTGACTCCTGTCAGATCAGTTTCTAGACTTATTGACTCAAGAAGTAAATATAGACTGAAAGAAAGCGAGGTCAAGTCAATATTTATCTTGCAGATCAATACATTTTGATACTAACCAAAAATTAAGCTCAATAAATGCATATATTATATGCAGCAAGGTTAGGAGAGATCCATTCAGAAAATTTGTCAATCTGAAATATCCCCACGGAATCCAACCTTTTGGATTCAATTTCCATTAGAAAGGCTGTCCCTTTAAGGTTACTTAAGTGACAGTGACCACGATCCCCCATCACCCATTCGGGTTTTCGTATGATAGCTGAGGAGCAGCAAAAGAAAAAGGGAAGAAAAACAAAGTGAGAAGAAGTTGGTCATGGGAGCTCGGTTATAGTATTGGGAGGAGGCAGGTCAGTTATGGAGGTTGTATGGGGACTAAAGCAAATATGTGATGTGATATGTGTAATGTAATATTGTAACGCAAATATGAAGAAAGGATGGAAGAAAGTGCAGGTGGACTTGCAGGAAGATATGGTACCAGCCTCTAAAAAGAGGGCTCAGAAGTTTTTGAATTGCAGTCAGCAGGATGCAGCAGTGGTGCATGTTATCACACCTTGGTTCTCAAATGCCGTAGCAGGTTTGCAGTTGTTCCTGATACAGCCTGGCAGCATGTGGCATTGGCATTCCTGTAGCTGGAAAATACTCTTTGCCATTTCCATGTGTCACCATATTGCTTGTTTGGATGCATACTCGTCACATCAAAACTGCCCTTCTGCCCATGGCCTGGCTATCAAGAGCTGCTGGATGGTCTTCTGGTGCTTTGTGGCCCCGTGGCTGGGCTGGCCAGTGCTGAGTGCATTGTGTAGCCCTGTTGGGACATCATTACAGCTCAGCTTCACGGGCTCAGGCCAGTTTTGAAGGCGTAGAGTATCAGGGCAGAGCACAAGCAAGAAGAGAGAAGGGGATCATCTCTGTAGGAGACCCAGGAAGCTGGACACATCCAGTGCTGCATGTTGCAGGGTGGTGGTATGAGCACTTGTTTCCCCTCTGTCCCCCTTGTCCCCATACCCACAGGGCCACGGCTGCCCCATGCTAGGGCAGGCAGCGTGGCAGAGGAGAGGGCTCTGCAATCTACTCACCTGCCCGGGGTCAGCCACATCTGTCCCCGCTCCATCTTTCCGATGCGCTTCCTCTTTGGAGGACATTTTCCTGAACGTCTTTTAAGCTATGAATCTACCCTTTGGGGAAGACACATGCTCTAGCGAAATGAATTTCAAACGCGTGTCAGGATATATGTGAAACATTTTCAAGGGATTTTTTTTTTTTTTTTTTTTTTTTCTTTTTTTTATTTTCTTCTTTTTTTCTATTTTTTTCTTTTTTTTCCTTTTTCTTTTCTTCTCTTTTTTTTTCTTCTTCCTTTTTTTTTTTTTTTGCCTCTCTAAGCTCTGAGCACGGCACTGGATGCATTTGCACCCCAGATAACGGTGGCGACCTTACATTTACATAGCACCTCTCACCCCAAAGGATCTCCAAACGCTTTGCAAATTTAGCACAAGCTGCTCTCCATGATCGGAAATCGCTTCACCTACTGCTGGAGCCCAGCCAGCTCCTACCGAGAAGAGCACAGCACCTGATTAACAGCGCACACAACTCTACACAGCGACTCAGGGCAGGGAGTGGAGAGTACCTTCTCCAAATGAAAGTCCAGGAAGAGTTTAGGCAGGCTGCGTGTAATTACCCGAACTGGAATTTGGCCAGAGCACTGCAGGTATGGTGGATACTTTCCCTGGGAAAGCTGGGAGTGCATGATCAGAAGGAAAGGGCATAAAAATGACTGAATGTTTCTTGTCTTTTCAGAAAACACTGTTCTTGTCTTGTGGCTCATCTGGAAAAAATACGCTGGTAAAAATAAAACCTATATGTGGCTATGCAAAAGCCTTCCTTACAGATAATTTTAAAGTGAATGAAGATGATAAAATGATATACTAATTGGTAAAATATGATTTCATTTGAAATAAAGTGGAGAATCTCACCAAATTTAGCTCTGCAGATGTAGCAAAGTATATTTCTCATGCAGCATAAAAAGGTGCCATTTGTTTGATATCAGTTTGATGAATTATTAATTTTATCACAGCTAAGATGACAGCTAATATTAGAACATTGAATTATTAATTTTCAAATGTGGCAATAAAAAAGCAGAACAAACACAAATTGAGACACATTTTAAGTGTGAGTTGACTTGCTTACATAATCTGTTTGAGAAAACAAAACAGCAGGGAGAGGTTTAAATCTTGCCAAGCAACTGCTTTTACCTTCAAACCTCAGGTATGATTTTTAGCCTTACTTTAGAAATAGTATTCCCTGACTACTCTACTGAACTATGCTTATTGGATATCACACCTCTCCTGCAACTGTCAGCCAAAACAGGGTCTCTATGAAATTTTCTTGGCTGTGGATATAGTTTTTGGGGTAGTCAGGCCAAGGAATAATAAGGAAGGTTGTGTAACCTAGGTAGAGCAGTCATCTTTTTTTAGGATGAGCAGGCTGAAAAATGCAAGTTATTTGTAGGGAATAGTATTTGATTTAGTCTTTTGCTCCTCTTCTTTTCTGCTGTTTTTTTCACCGCTGCATGTCATGTGGCACAGGGTAAATAAGCACTTCAGGGCTTGTTTCCTTAAAACTGTTTCTGTGAGGTTTCAGCCTTAAGAGCCGGCACAGGATTTATCTGGCTCCACTGCTGCCCTACAGGCTAATACTGATTTTCCTGTCAAATGTCTCCTTTGCAAATATTCTTCCTTCCCAACTCTCCAGATGAAGATGGGAGATTCAAAGTCTTTCTTATTCCATGGCAAAACAGTCAACAAAACATTTCCAAATGTCATACCTTTTTTTTTTTTTTTTTGAGAAGCAAACCCTAGTGTAATGCTGCCTCTGAATGTGAACAAGGTTGGAAAATGAGCACAACTTGCGTACATCGAGGATGCTGACCGGTATAGGTGGGTTTTTGAGGGCAATATTCCCAGGCAAAAGAAGAGAAACAGCTGTCTGTCCCCAAGCCTCACTGGGAATTAATCCAGCTCAAAGATGGATTAACTTCTATTTTAAAAAAGGCCACAAACTTGTATTCCACTACCACATATGGCGATTATTTAGACTACAAATATTAGGCAGGGCTAGCTGGTTGGGTACTAAAGAGAGACTCATTTAAATCACTTATTTTTATCCTTCTGACAAAATGGGGTGGGGGAGAAAAAACATCTGTCACCCATCTGAGTTTGGAGAGAGACCGTGTTACACTGAGAAGTGCAGGAGGGTGCAAGAACGTCACTAATGAGTTACGCCGTTGTGCTGAGCCACTGAGGAAGCACGGTGTATGAAGCGCTGCAAGGCAGTAGGGCAGTGCCTGGGACGCAGAGGCCCAGCAGTGGTCAGGAGGTGTCTGCTCAAGACCCTACGGTGAGGCACGGGCACACCTGGCTGCCTGGAAAAGGGATGAAAGATGAGCCGAGATGGGAAAGGAAGGGATGCCGTGCACTGAAGGAAACGTATTTGTCCTCTGATCTCTTTGCTGATGTCAGCTTGATTATCACTGCACTTAAAGTTAAGCAACTGTTTAAAGTGGGAGGCGAGGACTCAGAGCTAGAATACAGGTAGTCTTTAAAATACAGCTTGCATGGGAGGGACAAAATATATAAAATAAACCTCCCTCCCACTGAAGGAACACGTTTTGTGCTTGAATGAATATTGACTTACTGTGAGTTCATCTGATAGCTATTGCAGGGACAATACATTGTAAATATTCAGATGCTTTGCAGGTACAGTTATTACCTACAGTACAGGTGTGATGTCAGTTAAAGATAGTGTCTGCTACAGATGTGTGAATACTCACAGCAAAATCTAAACCATCAGGTGAAGCTTTTGCTCTAAATACAGGCTCGGATCAAGAGGAGAAGGAAGTGCTTATTAATGCTCTCCCAAGGAATGGGGTGTATTCACCAATGTTCCTCTTGCAGGGAGGTGATAGAGATGCAGCTCCTTTCTGAGGTTCACTTTTCCATCCACTTCTGCTTCATTCTGTTAACTGTGAAAAAAAAAAAAAACCCAACAGATTTGCTTTTCTGTTGTTTGTTTTTTTTTTTTTTTTCCTTTTTCCATTTTGGTGGGGTATTCGGTGGTCATGCATCTGCCATGGGAAGAGAAGCGAGCCACGGTTGTGTTTCATTCATTCTTGGTTTACATGTTCATGCACAAGAAACCCTTTTTCCCCTTGTGCAAACTCAGTAGAGTTTTTAATAAGTAAAAAGACCCCAAACAAGGTTGGTCATATCAGACTGAGTTTCAAGATGTGCCTGCCCGTGCTCAGCCCAAACCCCAGGCAGCTCCACTCCAGGTTTGTACACTCTGGTGGGCATTACATTACCCAAAATACCAATATCTGCCATAGACCAACTGTTTCCCTATTGGACCCCAAAATCTTTTTTGAGGGTTCTCCTCTCCCTGACCTATCCTAATAGGAAAAGCCAGAAAGAATTAAAAGACTACCCGCTCTTGCCACCTTTTAAAGGTGATTCTTAGTATGCGGTTTTTGAATTTCTCTGGTTTCACACATTGCTGGTTATGTTGCCTATTATAAAGGATTCAGTAAGACACACTTTCTCCCAGTGGTATTTTATTTTGACACATCTCAAATGAAAATAGAGCTCATTATTTTATACAGAATTCAAATATGTTGTCACCTGGTTTTCATGCATTAAAATATGATTCATTTTTTGCTGTAGGTATATGAAAAAGCAGAATGAGTCTGTAACAAGCCTGTTTAGTAATTCGTTTATGTATTTTTGGTCATCCAAAAATGGGGCAAATGGCAGGCTTTGTCTTCTTTTAAAATGTCTTTTTGTTCAGAATGCAAGTGCTCTCTTGTCTGGTCCTGTTGTATTCTTTATCTTCATGGTTTGGCTCTCAAGAGGCATATTTAAATTGTCATAAATGTAGTAAAACTTTTCGGGAAAAAGCACTCAGAGACCTTGTTTATTTGAGTTTTAAAAATATTATTTATCATACCCTGTAAAATATATATCAACCCTCTAGGGACAGGGTAGCTTTTTCAAATCAGTCTTAAGCTGAAACCTTGTACAGGATGCAAATTAGGAGCTTGATTAAAAGAAAACTAGTGTTAAGACTGTTTCTGGTGAAGTTTCTGTAGGCACAGCAGCAATTAATGTGGGGCCAGCTAAGCAAATCTGTTGTGAACATTTTCGCTGTTTCACTTTATTCAATATATATACATAAAGCATGAAATTTTGGCCCAGGTGGGTGAGCCAGTCTGTTGAGATTACCTGATCCAGAAGGTGTTTTAAATTATGGAAACCACAAGAGATCAATACTTCTTAAAACATCTCTGGCACATTGAAAAGATTTTTTCAAAAGAATATTTTTTTGCAAGCGTTCAACAGTATTCCAGTCCACATCTAAAAAAGAAGTCAATTTAAGCTTTTGATTAACAAGAACCAGCATTGGAGAGGTGGCCTCTGATCCACATGCTTAAATTTCAGTCTTGGAACAGGCTGCAGAGGCTGGATTTAAAGTTTGAATTTTGTTTCATTTGCAGTAGAACGGAAGAGCTGGCAAGCTTAGACACTACCAGTGCTTTGTGGAAGCCGACATATGAATTTGTTCTACAAATGTGCCAGGAACACACTGATCTAACAGTTAGATCACTTTCAGAAGACACAGATCTCTGAGGTTACTTCCAATTCTTCCTTGTTACTACCCATTAAAAGAAAAATTCTGCATAAAGCAAACCAGGTAATTAATTACAACACTGTTGTGATATCCCAAGAAGAGCTCCCATCTTCAAATGTATAAAAATAAATAAACAAATAAGCTAAAATATCTCAATCCTTCAAACAAAGTAAGTAACACTCCTCGTTGGCTTTGGGGACTTGAGGTTGCAGATGGATTTTGGGTTCATGTGCTTGACTAAGGTAGGACAGAAGTAACTGAGATGAGTTTTGGTTGCAGGAAGGTGGAGAAGTAGTGTCTGTGGGAAGGATGGAAAGGACAACAGGAGGAAAGACCTAAGTGAGAACGTTAACTTCATCTGAGAATAGAAAAGGCAGAAAATCTCTTGAACGTTGTGGTGGGTAATCCATGCAGCTTTATTGCATGAAAGGACCTTTTTAGTCCTTTTTGGTTTTTTTGTATTTTTAAAAAAGGCTTAATCCTCATGTATCATGAAACACAATTCCTTTTCTGCACTCCTATTAAACACTGCTAGCGTTAAGGTCTGATGTCTTAGCTATGTTTTTATTCCTGAATCTAACCTGTTGATAGCAGATCATGTTATTGGAAAAAGACATCCCATGGAAAAGCAACACAATAAAGGACATATATCTATAATAGGGAAATATACCAGTAACAGTGATGTGATATCATTTATTTTTTATTTCTGAATGGATCAGAGGAAGTCTGCTTGTCACTGCAAAAGGAAAAGGGTACAAGAATGAACACTGCCAGAAAAAAGTACATTAAAAAATATCTCCTTCTCTGGGGTGAATACAGTGGAGTAAAAGTGTTCCTACAAAAAATGAATTATGTGGTGATTTTAAATACACTGTGAGAATGAAGGCCATATGAGCTGCAGGGAGAGACAAAGGGGAATGGTGTGATGTATTCAGGCTGGGATGGTGATTCACATGGCAATAGTTAGAGAGGAGAGGTGAAGGAAAAAAATAGGGAGCTGCTGTATATTCATTAACATCAGCCATGTAGTAAGTTTTCGTACAATGCTGTTCATTCACTACCCTGTGAGGAACTGAATGAAAAGTATTCTTGTCCTCATTCTTGTTCATCAGCTCCTTCCTTTTCCTGGTAACTCTTCTGCAGTCCAGTCCCTTTCGTACTTTCCCGTTCATTTTTTATGATTCACATGACACCTCAAATTGTGATATTTTTCTCATTACTGATTGTGCTACTGCACAATATAGACTTTTCATCAGTCCCTGTAGTGTTCCTCAAACCTACAATCATACTTGCTTTGCTTTCAATCCGTTTTTCCTTATACCATGGCAGGTCCAGCTTGCACGTGATGTAGCCAGTCAGTGCAGTCCTTCCTGCTGGAGAAAAGCTTTGAGTTTATTGTCTTGTAGTCCTTTGGTGTTTTGTAGCTAATTATGTTTTCTTCTGGTTCCTGGTTACTCATGATGCTGTTTTGCATTGTCCCTCACAAACTGGAAGGCCATCTCTTCATGAATGGCCTATAGTTTTAATATCACCATAACTAAAGAACAAATTTCCTTTCCCTTAAGTACTGACACTTATGGAGCAGGATGCTCTGAGCTTTCAATTGCACTGTGAGGACAAATCCATGATAGGTTGAATAACAAGCACCAGTACTTACTGTCTGTTAGGCATTATCTTGCATTATCTGTATGGTTTGGATGAATAAGCAACATCTAATTATGTGGTTATACTTCATCGCTGTAAAATGGATCTAAGAGTTCTTGGGCTGCTGAAGGCAGTGGGACCCAGCAGGCCAACAGGGGCTGATGCCATCATAGCATCTGCTGTATCCTTAGCCTAAACCTCCAGTGACCCTGGGCCATTGCAACACCGGGATCCTATAGGGTCCTTCTTGGCCACCCCTGCATAAGCTTTGGGGATCATGTTTGGAGGATGGGATCCTCGTCTTGTGTGGAAATTGCTGAGTAAAAGAGCTAGGCTCTGCTGAGCATCAGCTGAGGGGATTTTCTCCTTTCTCTTCTTTTTTCCCTTACATTCAAGTGGGCATGGATGAGGAATGGCTGGAAGCTGGCCCGCTGCTGGCAGCTGTAGGAGCTCAGGGGACAAGATAACCATCTCCTTACCATCTTAATCGGCGTGTCTCTCTGAGGACAAGGGAAAGCAACAGAAGTGGCAGAGAGGTTGAACAAATTTTTCTTCCCTTCATGTAAATTTGTTCTCTCTCTTTTATTTTTTTCTCTTTCTTTTGCAGTTGCAAAAGTTTTGAGAATTCATCATCTTCCCAAGTCGATGGCAAGAACCTTGTGACCCAGCTATGAGTCACGATTCCCAGCTGGGTGCCTCTGAAGAGAGACAAGAAGCTCGGATGTGCCCCTGATCTCCCACTAGCACGGGCCAGGAACATCTGTCTGCTCCTTCCCTTTCTTCAAATAGTCCCAAAGAGGAGGGAGTCAGGCAAGTAGGAATATGAAAGGCAAAGGATCAACTGGCCGTGTTATATTAGCCAACTTAAATAATTCTTCTTGGCTGTAGAAACAGTCTTCCCATCCAAAGCTGCTTTTTTTTTTTTTTTCTTTCCTCTTTTTTTTTTTTTTCCCCAAACAGGAATGGTTTATTTCCACTTTTGGGCAGGTTTCTTGGGCATGGGCCAGCTCTCCCCATTGCCTGTCACGTGCCACTTCCCGGTGCCCCCCAACTGACCTTACAAAGTGCCTCAGGGACCTAAAACTTTACTGAATAGCAAAATCAAAATATGCAAATCAAGCTCAAATTATTACATATATAATCATGAAAACATTATTCCTGCACTATTGCCTGTGCCCAGCTTCCTGCCCTACTGCTCTGAGTGCTTCAGCGCTGTCTATAGCTGTTGAGCTGAAGCACCCGAGGATGGCTCTGAAGCAGGAAGAGTTCAATCTGCAGGCTGGTTTCCCAGACACTTTCTTTCTCATCCTCCACAAGATAGTTGATATTCCTCCGGATTTCACTGTTATTATTTGGGTGTCTCTACTTCACAAGGAAGGGTAGATGAATGCCTCGTTCAGCCTCTTCAGTCCACTCTAGTTCTATTTTAGTTTGAGAAGCCTGTGCTACTTCGATAGATGGGTGCAATTCATGCCAATAGCTCAATCTTTCTGTAAAGTTAGCCCTCCCAGGCTGAAAAATAAGTAAAAGGTAAAGCTACATGATGCAGTGCAGGGAGCTGAGTCCTGCAGTCAGGTCTAGGTGATAAAAAGTATACATCCTGATGGGCACTTTCCTTCAAAGTAGAAGTGGTAAGGTTTGCAGGGGCATTTTAATGCAAGAAAGGATGCAGAACGAGTCAGGAAATCCTACCCACCTTAACAGTTAAACAGACATTTGAAGTCTGAAGCCTGAACTCTCTGCCTAGTCAGTGAGGAAAAGTATGGGATCATGCTGATGGATGTGGAGGAATGTTTTTTATTTTGATGTAAAATTCATTTTTATTTCTTTAGTTTTTAATGCTCTCTACAGTATTTTGAGGCATATATAATTAGCAAAAACCTGAACTCTATCATTAAAACCAAAACAATATTTTCCATAAAAAAATTGTATTTTAAATCTGTAAGGAAAAAAAAAATCTTTGAACTACAACAAATTTTGCAATTAATGCAGTTTTGCACAATTTTTTATATAGTTTTGCACAATTTTTTATATAGTCTTGCACAATTTTTTATATAGTCTTGCACAATGTTTTATATAGTCTTGATGAATGATCGATTTGCACAGCAAGTCTTCTGTCTAAACCCATACAAAAGCACTCCCTGTGCCGTCCCGGCGCGGCGCGAGGCGGAAGCGTGCTGTGGGCTGTGGAGCAAGTCGAGGGGAAGTGTCATCTACAATATCTGAACAATGAACAGAGCACCTCGCCACAAAGTCAATTACCCTTTCAAAGCAGCCATCGTACATGCTCAGGAGCCAGATGTTGGCATTGTGATATTGTGATACTAATCTAAAGGGAAAGTTGAATTTTTTTTTTTATTTTTTAAATGTTGGCTTTCCAAGGATTAAGTAGGATATTTTCAGTGTAGTTGAAAGAAGAGAGCTACATCCCCAAAATCCAAATGTTCCTGTTTCCTGTTTGATTCAAACTCAATCATTTCTCTCTGGATAAAGCATGAAATGGAAAGCCCACTGTGAACCTCAGAATATTTGATTTCAGGTAAAGTGCCACTTCAGCTGATCTTTCAAAAATATACATGCATGTTTTCAGCTGTTTCAGCCATGAAGCCTATGTCTATTTTTTCTTGATAAAGGCATACTAGTAATTAAATAATTTGATAAGTAACATTCAGGTGACTGTGGTTTAGAAAATGCAATATAGATTTTCTTTTTTTAATCTCTTATATCACACATCTAAATCTAATTCAAAACTCCTGTTGACTCCTCACTGGTCTACGCAGATTGAACTGCGGCTCTCGACTTCACTGCTAGCTGGTATGTGTCCTCATCCCCAGTGCCAAAACAAACCCTTCCCCTCTGTGTTTTCCTGTTAGCAATAATGGTACAGAGGCCAAGGACTGACAACCTTTCTCTTAACCCTAAAACCCTCTGCTCCAGTAGGGGAGAAGGAAAATGATTGGGAAAACTTTTAGTTCGGTTGTTTAGTCATATGGGAAAGCGGACTGCCAAGCCGGCAATCCCAGCAGCCCTAATTCTGTGTGTAAATATGGGCAGAAAGGGAAGACAGAAAGAACTTTTAAAATTATTATTATTGAATACCTTTATAATATTTGTGTTTCACTTAAACTAATGTTTTATAATGGTATCAGCCACTGCACTCACCCAGCAACGTTTCTTATTTATCCAGTTGGACATACTAATTTGCTTTTATCATAATACTTGAGAAATAATTGTCTTACCTCTCTTAGGACATGCTACAGGGTTTATTCTCCCCTTGCTATCTAAGTAGTTATACTCATAAATCCTCATGCATTGAGAGCAGAATAGACTTTATATGCCTAGCTATTTCTTATGATTTCTAAGCTATTATCCCCAAATCCTAATTAACTGTTATTAAAAATAATGTGGCCTTTCTAGAGTATGAGATATAGCAATATGATAAGATACGATGTGAAAGTCCCAAGTACCATGTAATGTAATTTTGCTGCTTTACTTTTCCTCTTTTATTAGAGATTTCTGACATAATACTGCCTTTTCATTCAAAGTGACAGGATTCAGTAGTATATATTTTGCAAACTGCCAAAACAGAGTCATTGGATTTAGTTTTCTAATAATCAAACAACCGTATAACGTGCCTGTACATGTCAGAAACTGAAGAAAACAAATTTATACACAACAACGTGTATTTTGTGGATAGCGATAACCCACCCAAATCTAATTTAATCAAATATTTAAAGAGGTAATAATTAATTTTTAAAGAATTGAAGTGAACCGTAACTAGGAAGAAATGTTATTGTTTATTTTTAATGCCAGAACAGTATTCCTGATGCATTTTTAATATTTCATTAAGGCAGTAACTTTCATACTATATTTTTCAAGTTTTTATATCTCACTGATATTTTTTTTTTCTGAGCAAAGGTGAAATACTGTAGGCAAACTTAAAGCTTGAACTGATACATTCTTTGAGGATCTTTTGTCACAACTAATTAAACACAACCAGAAGTATTTTTAAACAAGCTAAGACACAGCACCTGGTCGGGAGCTAGGCAAGAGCTTCTTTTAGCCTGTGAATGTCTCCTTTCCATCAGCTACTGCTTTCTGTCCTCTCTTTTGAGCAATTATTCATCATTCTTACTTTTTAGGAGAGGTATTTGCAAGAAAGATTTTAAAGCCCACCACTCCCTGTGTTTTTCAAACCTACAAACTGTTCTGTCTTGGTCTTTTGTTTTTTTGATGAAGTGTCTCTCACATTTTGAGCCTTTTATACTCAAAACTGTGGAAGCCTGTTTATTGCACTCTGGCTCCAGCCCTAGTTAAAGGTGTGAACTACCAAAGTGGAAGGGGGCACATGCACATTAACACTGCTGTGGAAAACATCACTTGACAGATGGATGCATGTTAAATGGATGTTTGAAGAAAGGTGTTTGCAATAAAAATCTTGAGTATGGCATCAGAGGAAGACCACACACAATTTTCTAGTTTTATTTCTGTAATATATAAGGGTCAAGCTTGTTATAGTCCCTATGCTTTTTACTGTCACGTACTTTTCTCTATTACTCTCAACAGCTTTGATAGGAACATGAAGTATCAGCGTTCAAATACCATATATAAACAGGTATATATGAATGCATACATACACATATTCATATTTGATAATTCATAGTAGTATTTAATATATTAATATTTTTGCATTTATTTTAAAGACTGGCTGTTGTCAAGTGTCTGCTCTGGAGCATGAGGATCTGAGAAACTGTGGTATAAATTGTCAGTTCATTCGGTAAATAGATATCCAAGTGATCCAAGGATCAGTTGAGTTTCTCCAGTTTCAGTTACCAGTTCCTGATCTTTGGGGCATAAAGGAGACACTCTTAACATCACCCACTTATAGAACTTGGGATTTGATGTGCAGATCTTCCATTGTTTGTGAAAATCTGCCTCTGAACAACTCTAAGAGCTGAAGTGTTTAAATACTGGTTGAGAATATGTATCCAGGATTAGGTACAGCCAAGTTCAATGGAAACAGTCATCTGGATTTTCTTGACACTCTGATGGTTAGAAACTTGGTTGCAAAAATTATTTTTTTTCTTTCTTTCTTTTTTTTTTTTCTTTTTCCCCAATGTATTGTTGTAAAACACTTGGTACCTGGAGATTTTTCTTACCCATTTCTAGACCTCTCAGCCTAGTGTGCAAGGAACCATACTGGGTGCATGGCAGGAAAGAGGACCTTTAGACAAGAACATCTCTCCTTACTTGATACTAAGTTGATGGAGCCCTTAGCTGTTCCCTGGGCAGATAATAGGACTTTCCAGGCAGAGCACTGTATTGTCTATATTTTTGCTCTTTTCCCAAAATACTTCTAGCTCAACAATCTCCTGCCTACACAGGGAAATTTTGCACCCCCTGCCTTAGCTGAATTGTTTTTTCTTTATGTATGGATTATTTTTTTTTTTCCCGAGATCATAATTAATTGCTATTTCTATTTGTTCCTTTGCATTTTCAAATATCTAGTCCAGGAATCCTTCCACCTGAGATTATCAAGGAAAAAACCACATGAATAACAAACAACTACATACAATTTACAACTTGTAGATTCAGATTTGTTTACATGAATTTGCAAATATGAAAGGATATGTGAGAAGACCTTGCAGGCAGAGAACGCACCAAAATTGTCAGGTAATTTATATGCTATCACTAGTTTGCTCAGCTTTATGGAGACCTCCTTACAAGTGGTTCTTGTGCTATGACAATAGATTGTTTACAGATTATTAAAATGTACTGACCTGATGGAAAAGAGGGGAAATTCTTCCTTCACAAATAACATTTGACTTCAAAAGGAGCATTTGAAGCCACAAAACTGGAATATGAACATTCACACCCACTGTAGAAATGGTTCAAAAAATCCTGTCTTCTCCCTCAGGCCCAGCTCCAGCAAGCACTTACACACATGCTTAACTTTATGCACAAAAGTAATCCCATTGATTTAATGGGATTATTCCCATATGTGTAGTTACACACACATAACTGTTTGCAGGATTGGGGTCTATTTCAATCGCAATGATTTGAAACCTATGGAAGAAAATACTGTATGCAAGTTAGATATTATTTAATGGCCACACATTAAGCCTGAATATTTCTGCTGAAATCAATGGGGCTGTGCCAGTTTGTACTGGCTGAGAAACTGGCCTCTTCTGTGTATAGTGTACACTCTCTAGATGCAACACATTTGTGGCTATCACAGAATAGAAAGGGGAATGGAAAGATAATTAGCAGAAAAAATATCAAGAGAGAAAATTCTCCATGTCTAGAGGTAGTTGTATTCCAAATCTTGATTTATAATTTGAATTGCATTTAGAAAATGTTCAAGATACGCTCCTCGATAATGTAATAATTTATAGCTATTTCAGCTACGTAGAAAAGATTTACCTTTTAAAATGTGTAAATATAAAATCTATATACAGAGAGATGTATAGGAGAAAAGTGTTTTCAAGCATCAGAAAACTATATATAAATATGGATGCTTGCATGCATGCAAACTTGCATGCACAGGATGAACACTACGAAAAACCCAACCAACTTTGGTAAAAATAACTGAACTTAAAGTTGCCTCTGACTTGGATAGTTCACTTTTAATTTGAAATTCTGCAGCCAAGACATTTTTTAAAAATTTAAGGCAAGTAACCATCTGCCATAAATGATGGAAATGGAATATAAATAAAATAGTACTTGTAGTATTCTGATGGAAATCACATGCCAAACATATCCATGGTCTAAGCAGCAGGAACACTTTCAGATGTCAGGAACAAAAGCAGAGAAAGGAGTTGGTTTGGCCAGGACATGTTTTGCTGTGTGTGGTGTATCTTGTTGGCTGTCCTGAATAACAACATTATTAAGCAATTTGGGCTGGAGCATTATTATGCCCCATGAAGAATTTAAGGAAGATCTTGACTTGAGCGTGTTGCAAGAGGATTCATGCTGTGCCATTTGGTATGAAACTATAATCAGTCTTATGCCACTGGCACATTCGAACACCTAGTGGGATATGCTGGGCATCAATGTTCAAGGTTTTATATAAGGTAACAGCTGCTTTGGTCAGGCAGTTAATTAAATGTGTTAATTTTCCATACAACCAACAGTAGTGACAACAGATCAGAGTGGGATTTTATGACATTTCAGGGTTCCCTTATGTGATCACAACGATGGATTGCACCCACATCATCTTTCACATCCCTTCACTGAATGACGCTGCCGTTCCCCTTTGGAAATGGCTTCAGTCTTTGACTCTACAAATAGTGTGATGGTAATGCTTTTGTACCACTTATTGAATATTGCCAGTTGTCCCAACTCCAGTCTTGAAAAGCTGCTTGGGCTTATTCCCACACTGATGTTGGTTCAGTCAGAAGATGCAGCAATTCATTTACAAGGCAAAAGTATTTTTTATTTCCTCCCTCCTATCTTACATTCCTTATTAGAAATGTCTAATGAGCAGATATGTAGAGTGGAAATAGAATGGTATGTTATTTTTTAATCGATAGCGTATTCTTCAGATGTAGAATTACAGAAAATTACTTCCTTGTTCTTGATAGTTTGGCTTGTTGTACAACATTGCAAGATGACAAATTCAACCTTTTCTGTACATTGTTACTTTCATAACATGATAATAACTCAAATGCATCCAGAAAGAGAAGGTAAATGGGGACGATTCATGAAAAGGACTAGAAGAACACATTTAGAAGTAATGGACTGACAAATGTGCAGACTGAATAATATAAATGAACTGAACAAGTTTTCTCCCCACCAAATGGATAATACAGAGTGAAGAAATGTGGAAGAAATGTAAAACACCAAGTTGGGCACATAAGGACTGACCAAAAATGAGTCATGCTCCCACACGTTTGGCTCACAATTTGAAATATTTGGTTTTAGTTGATTGGGTAGCCACTAAAAGTATATGGTAAGCTTTGTTTGAATTTGATCTGTCACTTTTTTTGATGGGTGACAATGATTTCATGACATATGTCACATTGTGTCACATCATTCAAAACACATTAAGTCATGCTCTATCCCATCATTTCTGAAGGCAATAATGCTATTCAACATGACGTGACATGACGAGATATAACACAACTTAACAGCTGGAAAAAAAAAAGGGAAAGTTTTGTAGGTGTGACATGGATCCCAGAAATTACATTGTAATGAATCTTAGGAAGATCTCAGGAGCTAAGTTTTCAAAACGGGTCAGTTTGGGCTGACTTATGTCTTCATGAAGATGGGCTCTGAGTTACTCGGTGTAGAGAAGCAGTGAGTAGATACTATAATCATGGTAGGAGTCTGTCATTTGGCTTGGTGATAAAAGTGAGATCTTCAAGAAAAACTTGCTGGAAAGATGAGTCTCATGCCTGAAATGTGACAAGACTGGAACTGTCTCTGACCTGAAAGGCTGTATGTCTGTAGGTGTTTTAGAGCATTTAAAATTTCTGAAACCTCAGGGGATGTCCTAAGCATAAACCATACTAGAAGCCAGGATTTAGCTGGATGTAGTCTTCTAAAACATTAAATAAAGAAAGATGTCTGCAATCTTTATGAGCTCTGCTCTTGTTTCCTAACAATTATCTCCTTTCCTGTGTTTTGACTATTAGGAGTACAGTGTTTGTGTTGTATATGGTGTCACGATATTATTTACTCTTATTGACTGCAGTGAAGTTATACCTATTTGCACACACAAAGGACCTTCGGCAAGATAAACAACAGGCTATCTCCATTTAAATGCAGCACCTAAGCACAAAATGTGAAGTCCCCTCATCAGCTGAAGCTTTCACTGGAAGATCCCAAATTCCTTAGCCACCAGGGTTGCACCATAGATGTTTTTCAGGTAGATGAAACTTCTTTAGCCATGTGCATAACCAAATATTACATGCTTGCTAATGTTACGCACTTCCATAGCTACACTTGGCTAATCAGATTCTCATTAATCATTAGGTTTCTTACACCATTTTGCCAGTGGAGCCTATGAACACAGTTTGTCTAAGAGCTCTGGATATTGCAAAATCAGAGATAGAAGCTGAAGACTACCAATACTGAAATCCTTCCTTACCTGTCTGACTGATATCACTGACCTGAATTTAAGTCTCCCATTTCCTACGATAATTCCTGAGAATGTATTCTATGGCTCATTTCTCCTTTCTTGAAGCTGAGCCTTTTTTAATTCTTTAAAATATTCATTGGAAATTATACCTCAGTGAATAGGATACAGCTTCAGTAGGAGAAGCTGTGTCAGAATACCCCCAGGCACACGTTGGAGGAATTAAGACTCTCCTGCACGTAGGAAGGGGGTAAGGAGGCCCATGGACTTCAGTTAGATGTCATTCTAACCACTGGACATTGTAAATGAGGCCACCAGGATGACACTCTTACATTAGCGAGTCCTGATACGATGTCCAAAAGACTGCGTGTGGCTCTGAAGCCAAACAGAAAGATGGACTTACTTTTCTGAACTTATGTACCACCCTCTTTTCAGAATTTCCTGTTAACGAGCTTCTTGTATATCCTCTACTATTCTTTATGCCTGATTTTCCCTGTTAATTGTCTTGGAAAACAGCCTTGATGTCTGGAGTTTCCATTATGCACTAGGGCAGATGAGAACTGAGATGAGTAACACCCATCCCCCTTTCTTTGGTGACATTTTCCATTCAGAAAAAAACCCTGCAGTTCTCTACCTTTCTTTTCAAAATGTTGTTAAGTAATTTACAGACTGAATATCTTGAGATTCTTCCACTTTTCCTGCATATACCAAAGAGAAACTTGTGTAAATTCTCACTTTATTACCACACCTGTTAGAAATCACTGCTGCAACTTAGGTGTGAAAAAATGTGGCTGTAGTATACCTAGTAAGAAATACATACGTACCAGCCTCAATGTAAGTGCATCACCACTGCTATAAAACAGACACAACTACTTTGGTGACATTCACTGTTACTGTACGTTGACAAGTTCCCATTTAATTTACTACATATGGTTCCACGTCTCCATAGCTACTCTCGTGAATTCATTATTCATTAAATAAGTGATGAATTTACTCAAATATTGCAGCCACATGGCCGACACAAATGCATTCTAATATTATTAACACGTTGCCAACTTGCAACTCTTCGAAGTCTGAGTAAATGTTTTGACAAGAAGAGGCAGCAAGAACAAATAAGTAGTAGCAGCCTAGATGAAGTTCAGCCATAGTTCTAACAGCTTTAAAGTCTTAACAGTGTTTTCACTGGGGCAGTACCAGATAAATTGCTCTTATGTGTGCATACAAGAGACTAAAATTCCTTTGAAAGTTTATAATTTCTCATGGGAAAACACAACATAAAAGTTACTTTTACTCATAGAAAAACAACACCATATTTTCCTGTCAACCTTTGCTGTTGGGAATTTCAAACTTTTTGCATTTTTTCCCTGTGATTCTTTGTCGACCCAAGGGACAGGCGTTTACAACATAATTTACTTTCGGCGTGTCTCTGTAAATCATTGTAATACTTTCTCTGGCTAGTGAAAAAAAAAAAAAAAGCAGCACTCTCAAGCTGGACAGGCAAACCACTTTTCCAAGCATTCAATAGCAAAGCAAAAATCCCCCGTTTCAGGAGGGTAACACTGACATGAGAGATACACAAAAGAAATGTATTTTACAAGGATTTTATATGAATGGTTGTATTTAGAGGTTGTAATATTTATTGGGAAATATTTATTGAACTGTATTTACTTGCAGTAAAATATACAGAATGCGTGGAGCATAAAACGTGTCTCGATGGCAGGCTTCCGGGCGTGAAGGGAAAAACACTGACATTTTCTTTTTGGAGAAGGCAGTATTTTTTTTCTTACGTTTCTTAAGGCCTGTTGTTGTCACTGTTGTTGTACAGGCTTAATGGTGTTGTCTCGGATTAGGTGCTTTAAGCATAGCTTGCCATAAAAAAATCTGGAAACCTGTAGAGCCTTTCAGCCTCACTTTTTGAGACTGCTGCTAATATCAAGGCTCATTCAGTTTTACATTAGAACTTGATGACTTGCACATTGGTTGAACCTTCACCTTTTACAACCTTAATGGGGATTTATTAGCTATTTCACAGTGTGTAAATTTGAATCTAGGTCAGATGAGGAAGAAAAATAGGGCAAATCTGGGCCTTAAGTATAACCTGCATATAATATATCAGGATAAAAAAAAAGGTGCAAAATTAAACAGATGATTAAAAGTGTCCAGAGCAGTCAGAGTTTGAAAAAAGAGCTGATAAATTAGGGGTGTATGTAGGGGGTTTTTTGAGTTCAAACTCAGGTGACTGGTGAAAGTCTGGTTTCCACACAAATTCAGCAGATTAAGGAGTTAAAATAGCTTGTTAACCTGTTTCTGCTAACTGCTCGCAAAAGGAAATGTAACACAGGTGTGTTTGATATTCACAAGATTAAAGCTTTTGTCTACCATCAAATGTTCACCACATTAAAGCTGTTTTAATGAGGTATTGGAAGATAATGAATGTAAGCCTCTAATTCACTGCAGAAGAGACAGCCTGACCCCGCTTTGACCCCGCTACAACCAGGTATCTAAACCAACATATTAGTCACACTTAGACCAAAAGATGTGTGCGTAATGAAATAGCCACTACCTGATGCAGTTCTCATCTGCTAGAAATGTATCTGGTTCAGGTGCCTAAACTTTTCTGCCTAGTACCCTGGAAGTCTGACATCAGATATTCCCTGCACGATGGTACCCATCCCTTACCAACTCTTTCAGGAAGACTATCCGGAGGGAAAAAAGCACAGCTGCCATGAGAAGGAAGGATTTTTACAGCATGTGCACATGGGGAATGAGTAGGGGAAAAATGGGTACGAATTAATGTTATTGCTCAGTTATCATTCATCCTGATACTCAGAGATGTTCAGAAAGTCAATAGCTGGAGTGAATAGAGGTTGGAATGGTCTTTCTGGTTCATCTAGTTTTGTACTTACTGTTCGATGGATCCACCTTCCTGCTAAGATAAGGTATGCTGCCTGTTTAGTTATTCTTAATAGAATAAGCTCCAAATAAAAATAAAATAAAGATCCTGAAAGGTTCTGCAAACCAGATTTATTTTGGCATGCATATGCAGGAAACTATGTACTGTAGCAAGTTTTAAATACTGTATTTGGACACTAATTCTCAACTGCCGTCATCAGTTTGCTGACAGCCATCTGCTTGGACCCTGCTCCTTCCTCCCGTTCAGCACCGTTAAAGTAAAATATTGACAGAAACAACTTCTGCAGCAAAAGTGGAAAAGTTAATAACATAACTGAAGTCACACGGGATTTTTCTCTAATGTTCTCGAGCTCTCTTACAATTTTGTTTTACTCATGCCTTAATTTAGAAGTGTCCCACCCGGCTTAAAAATAAGAGATTGTGTAGCCAGCTATCTTTAGATGACACAGGTTACCGAGGAGAAATCTATAGCTGTTAAGTGCCTATCGGATAGTTCATGTGACTTAATAGTAATGAACAATATACATGCTCCTGGAGAAGCTGACACACCAAGAGGTGTGCTGTCGGTCAGAGCAGGGAAAAGAAGTCATCACGGTAAGGTTGTCACTGTGGCTGCTGAAAGCTGCGCTGGCACGTGCAGCAGATTGAAATAATCCAAATTTACCTGGAAAAACAGTTTGAACAGTGATGTAGAGAGCCCGTGCAATCCCTTATGTTGTGCTCGCTCCAGACTGCTAGCTCAGTGCTCTCGGGGGTGCCTCAGCACTTCCAGGAAGACCCTGAGCCTCCTTGGACTGAGATTTTATTGTTCGGTACATGGCTTGTGATGTTCCCCACCTTAATGAGTCTGAGCTGCTCCAGTTCAGCACAGAGCAAGCTCTACCTTCAGCTCTTGGCATGAAATGTCATTAAAGCTCTTGCACAGGTCATAGGGCAATGCACAATAGAAGACTTTGCCACTAATTATTTCAAAAACAAAAGTGAACATGCACTCATGCACACACACACACACACACACACATCCAGATATACATTCATATAAATAATTTATTTATCATACCTATTTATAATACATGAATCTTTTATATTTTATGGTGATACCATTGCTGTTTGTAGATTTACATCTCTTATTAAATTTCCCACACAACAAAACACAATACTATGGAAATATATAGCCCTGCAAACTGATTCAAGACTTCTAATCCAAGTGGTCTTACTGTCTGCAATATTCCTTTCTAAATTGTGCCATTACATCCCACAAATTGACTTGAAATGAAAGGTAATTTCTTTTTATTCTCTTACAGCTTTGTGGGAGAAAGGAAGAAAGAATCTATCCCATAAAGAACAGCACAACAGTTTTCAAGCTGAACTCTCTAACGTATACGTCTGCATCTGCCATTCTGCAAATACATACACACACAGCAAACATGAAGTCAGCCCTGTGAGAAGATGGGTATGTTTACTATGTTGAAGAGATCAGCAGTAGATTTAGTGGAGAAAGTAAAGCCTTTGGGCAGGTGAAAAACATTCTAAAAAGTCTAGTTTCCATGCAGAAAATTTGACTAGTGATGCAGAGAGCATAGCAGAAGCTAAAAATTGTTTGCGTGTGAAGACAATGCCTCATTGTCAAACCCAACACTTGAAAATAGGAACATTACATTTTTTTGAGAAATGGTTTCAATATTTGACTTGTTTTTTTCTTCCCATGGAACAAAAATAAATAAATCTGTTCCATCACCCTGAGACAGTGCATTGACTCCCATTGCTTTCCTGATGCACAGCCCTGCAGGTCAGTGTGGGGGTGAGGGATGTGAGCACCGAGAAACCTTTATGCTGGGCAGGGCAGTCAGCGGCTTCCTCTGCACTCCTACTCGTTTCTGTCTTCCCCGTTTGCACTGCTTCCTCCTTCACTTTGAGCTAATCTCCCCAAACCTTGTTTAAAATCCTCTGTGACAGTCCTCCAAATGGTCAGCACCTCCACCTCTCTTCAAAGACCCCGCGGCTCTGTTTGCTCCCCAATACGGTAAAGCTGGCTCCTCGCATCCCAGGTGCTGAACCATGGAGCTAGAAATCCCCACTCTGCACTATCTAAAGCACAAAAGCAATGGTTTTCTTCTTTAAGTAGTTCTTAGACTGAAAGGTAAGAGTTCACTGAGAAAAATATGTTATTTTAAACAGCCTGCGACTTTTGCGGTGAGCATGGCTTATCTGCCTTATTGCTCTACCTTGCAGGTTCTCTTTTACGGTCTGTAGCTGGAGGTGCTGAGGCATCGTCAGAAAGGCACAGGCATAAACCACATAAAGAGATTGGAGATGTGATTGGGAGAGCCAAGAGGAAGCACTCCTGTTCATTTTCTTGTGTGTGTGCTTCTGAAGGTACAGCCAGCAAGATCTCCTGCAGAGGTACATGAGTTTTCAGAAGGACCTTTAGATGTTTCTGGGTATTTTGCAAAAGCAAAAGCATCAGCAAACCCAAAGCATGGAAAAATACTCGAACAAAATGAAGCATGACAGAAAAACTATGCAAAGACATTGCTGTTGTTTCATAGTTAGCCATTTTTCCTACTCTTCGTCTATAGGGAAGAAGTACAAGAGACCCAACACAGCTTTTCTATCTCTTTGTACATTGGTGGAAGGCTGTAATCTTTTCTCAAGGCTTTCTCAATTAAAATCTCTGTTAAATGTTGTAGCATTTAGCTCCACATGTTAAAGAACATACTTTCTTCTCTAGCTGCTGTTCTTGATAGATTTAGAACATTTAGACATTTTAGAAGCCATAGCGACTTCTGAGACAAATTGGAATGAAGACGGCATTTGTTGGTTTGAACTAAACACTGTATTTTAACTTGCAAAGAAATATATAAACAGGACTCTAGTGATCAAAATGTCATAGGAGCGATGAATTCCATATTGCAAATTATTTTGCTTTTGCAATATCTTTAATGCAAATGATGAACTATAAGGTTCCCTGAGATTTTAATTCTTGACATAAGAAAATGTACTAAAGTGCATATAGGATGCAAACAAACTTTCAGAATGGGGTTAGAAACCTGATTTAAGTCCTACAAGTAAATAACACAATAAAGAGATATAGTATCATACATTTTACATATCAAGGCCAGGTTGGATGAGGCTTTGAGCAACCTGATCTAGTGGAAGATGTCCCTGCTCATGGCAGGGGAATTTGAACCAGGTGATCTTTAAAGTCCCTTCCAACCAAAACCATTCTAGGATTCTAGGATCCTATGATTTCGGATATTAAAAGAAGAAAAAAATCTCTTGAGCATCTTATACACAAGTCCAGCGACAGAAGACTTTGTTGCTTGTTGTGATGTGGTGATGTCAGAGAGATTTGGACATTTCTCTGTTAAGAACCAGTCACCAGAGGTGCAGAGCATGAATCTCCATGTGCTCCCATCAGCATGGCATGCCGCTGGCACAGTGTCCATCAGAGCCACTCCCGTGCGGCAAAAGGCATTTGTCAAAGTCCAATTGCAACCAATGCCTGCCAGGGGAATTCCTTGCTGTAAAGCTCTGGCCACGAGTCCAATCAAAAAGCTGCAAAAGAAGAGGAAAATCAGTAAAGGTCTTTTCTATATATACCTCATACTGAAGAGTAATATCGTAATACAAACTGTTTCTTGGTTTAGCATCTTCGATGCCAGTATTTATGTCAGCTGAGTCTTCAAAGCTGACAATTGACATCACTGGAGAATCTACAAGATTTCTACTAGCAAAGTCTCTCAAAAGAGAATACATATTTTCCCCACAAACCAAATTCTTCTCCCTGACTAACATATGATATAAATGCATACGCTGCTCTGCATAGCCGTATCTAATTGTAAGGTCACTCCTTTCTTTAATGAGTTTCCTAAAAGTTTATAGCAAGTTTCCTTAGCGACACAGGTAGGGTTTCATTGATCTCCAGCTGGGGCTGTCATTATAAGAGGATGGGGTTCCAATTTCTGATTAATGAAAATTATAATTATGTACAGATAACGGGGGAGAGAGAGAGATGTTTCCATGTTACTTTAAACAAAGAAGAGTTAAGGCCTTATCTTAACTATGCATTGGCACTGCAATGCAAAATGGTCATGCAAAATTAATTTTTAATGTGTTCAATTTATATTAAAAATTTCTGCAAGTGTGTGAATTTTTTTTCTAAGGCTGGAGTGCTACTTCATTTACAATATTCCCTGAAGGTGTTTTTTTTTTTAAAGAGACTCTTAAACTGAAGCCATTTTAAGGGTTTTATGAGACATTATGTGAGCTTTCATATGCAAGTTAGTCGTTAAGTACCAGATATTATATTCTGTAATATGCTTAAGTGATATTAGAGGCTGTATATAGCCTGCAGTAATGGCTATTGCTGCTTTTTTAATTTATCAAGAAAATGTTGCTTAAATAAGGAGCAAATCAGTGCTTGGGTGTAGAAAATATAAATGTAACGGAAGTAACAATATTGTTGTGACATACTTTGCACTCTCAGCTTCACTGGGGAGCAAAACCAGGGCCTACTTTCCCCTACTCCTATTGACACACATGGCAAGTCCCGTATATATGGTGCTGGGGATATGTAATAAGAAATCTCACTGAGTCTCACTAAACAGTGTACAGCCATTGCACCTCAAGACTTCATGAGAATTAACATTATGCCCCTGGTAACTGGATTATTTTGTATGACTCCTGGCATTCAAACAAAGTAGCATCTCACATTTGGACTTAAACGAGTGAAGTCTTTGAATGTTCAGCCTACAAAGGGAAATGCTTTTGCTAAGCTGGATTCACTGGTCAAGCTATAAAAGCTAAGATAAAAAAAGGAACCCAAACCACAACCCTCACTTGGTGAACAAACTTGCTTTTTTTTTTCTCCCCCCTGCTTTCAGAGTCAGAGGAAGAAAAAGAAAAGAAACCTTTAAGCTGACAAGCTTGTAGAAATATACAAGTCACCTGACTTTCCTTTCAAATGTGCCTCTTGCTTCATGTCCTGACACAGAAATAAAGTACTTCTGTAGTTGTGCTGCAGAGAAGTGGGACACAGGCGTGTTTTATGCTGACAACCCTGAGCAATGACACCTTATTTTGGCCACAGAGTCCGCCACCTGTCCCGACCTCTCCGTGGAGCCCCAGCTGACTGCAGAGCTCGTTCTGGTTAAAATGTTCCTTCTCTAACCACGGACCACTCTTCCATGCCCAGCTGCAAACTCCCACTTTCATGCAGAGTTATGATTGAAGAAATGTATTTCAAATGAAAAATAATCTTTTCCATTTTCTTTTCCTCTCCCAGCTGCTGATTCCCACCCTGATTCCTGTTCTGGAGATGTGATTAATACTTTTTTTTTTTTTTTTTTTTTAAAATCACATCATCCTTCTCTCTCTGTCCCTGCTTCTCCTCCCCCTCCTCTTCCCAGTCCTCCTCACAGCTGTGGATTCTCACTCCTCCTTCCAGTCACCATTGCTGTCGTCCCCGCTCTCCTCCCTCCCCGGCTCGCTTAAATATTTCAGAGAAAAGCAATCCAGCTTCATCCAGGCTATATGGCACTGTCTCTCCTCTTGTCTGCATTTATCCTCACTTGCTGCCTCTGGGAAGAACGAGGCCCTTGGCACCTTGGAACCCGCCTCTTTAATGAACCGGCTTGCAAATGAGCATCAAGTTAGGTACCAAATTGGCAATATGGACCTCAGCAAGCCCTAGCAGAGGGATTTGAGGACCCTCTGTTGAAGAGCAATTTTGCAGGGAACACATGGGCTCTCCAAAGTGACGCAGCGAAAGCCCAGGATAAACATCTCCAGGCTCCCTCCGCCTGGTCTCTGCCTGCTCGATGATCTCACGCAGAGTGCCTGAAATCTGGTTAATGCAAAAAGTCAGTGGTCCAGAGGGACCTTCCTGGCAAAGAGGAGTTGGCCAGTGGGTGACGGGTCCATGCTCCAGGGGACAGAAGGTCAGGACAGTGTTAGCCGCTTTCCCTTGCAGGATAAAACCTCCCTTGGCCATTTTTTCACAGTTTATGACTACTATGAATTCTCTTCATGGATCAGGAAACTTGGTCCCAGCCTCCCAAGTCTACCATAGCTATCAGGAGAACTATAAATTCACCAGATGACAAAATGTTCCTCCTTTCATCACGAAATTCTCATTGATGGCTCCCCAGTCTAAGGATGAGGAAAATACAGTAGTCTCTGAGGGAAACATGGTAGTTTTTGGTGTCTACAGCCCATGCATAGTGGTTTCTTGTGGTTAGAGGACAAGTTGCTGCTGTGATCTACCCCTCACCCCTTCGCTAAGGTGGCTTTTGCTTTGCTCTGGGGATGTCTCTGCAGTGCATTCCCACCTTGTCTGGCTGAGCAAGACACAGTGCTGCCAGCTGTATCTGGGTTTGTGGCAAATTCACAGGGAGCTTGGACTGAAGACTAACAGAAGAAAACAAAACAAAACAAACAGATAGAAAGCAGTAATAAATACAACAAACTATCAGCACCTGAATCACCTCCTGATCCCATTCTGCGCTGTGCTCTGTCCCCATGGTGACCCCCAGCATGAGTCTGCTCTGCTGCAGACCCTTTTCCCCACCCACTCCCATGCTCTGATTTCAGGAGCCAACTTTTATCTGGTTTAAAGTTCTTTCATATGGTCCAAACCATTCTAGCCTTTTCCCCAAAGATACCTGTGGAAGTCTCCGTATGGAGGTTTCCTGTTAGTGTCCATGTGGTCAACGGGCAATTAGGCTTTTTTACAGTCACCAGCTTCAGTTCTGCGATGCCGAGCTTGAACTGGCTTAATCCTGGATAGGCAACGCAGCATCTGCTTCTCTTCTCCCTCCCACCCGCTTCTCATGTTCACACAAAGACTCACTATATTAATAAAATATTTTCCCGTTCTTCACCTGATTAGTCTGTGTGCTTGTGCCTTTGTGTCTGTTTTGTGTGTACTATCTATATGTGCGTATGTATGTACGTGCATACGTGCTTTTCGTGTGTGCCAACGTACCTTCCCCTGATTATATACAAACAGATGTTTATATATAGAATGCATATTATAAATTTAAATTGATACAGGAACATAAATCTGAATAAATCACAGCTAAGCTGCAGCTTAAAATAAACATTCTGGAAAAAATAAGCAAATAAACTTTTTCTTTTTTGGCAGAATGTTTATTTATTTAACAACAGCGATGCAGTTGCTTACACTTTCTACAAATGTTTTATCTCTTCTTCCTCCGCACCTGTCCCTGAGTGAATAGAGCCACATCTGTCTCATCTTGGCATAACAAGTACACATCTACATCTGTGAAAGATGATTCCATTTTTGAAGGAAACACTGTCTACTTTTACACTCCTGCAGTCTGCTAGAAATTATTACACAATGGATTTTGTGTCTTGCAGGAAGGCTGCTAAATAGTGAATAGCAACTTTGGAAATGATACAACAAAAGTAATGTCCTACTTTAACAAATAGATAGCTAGATATAGATATAAATATATGTTTATTCTAAACTTTACAGATAAGACAGAGGTGCTGATTAATGCTACCTTCAATTTACTGTTTCTAGCATAGCGGACCCTCACTTAAAAAGCTCAGGAAATGGGAACTGTAAAGCACAGGGATAGTAATGGGATATAGAGGTTTTCACCCGTCAGCTGCTGAGTTAAAGCCTAAATGAAGTTGATATCAACCGAAAAAATAGCTAATGGTTGTTTAGTAGCATATATGAAATAAGATAATGGGCTCTCTGGACAAAAGAAGGTGGGGTTTGGATCGTTTTCCAGAATTCTCAAATTGCAATATCCTTGGTTTACCCCTTCCAAACAAAGGGCACGTGTGGTAGGGAAACAGCCCCAACCTGAGCCAGGGCGTGGGAGGATGTGCTGGGAGGGACCATGGCCAGGCAACCGGCAGTGGTGGCACACGGCATGTGACCCTTCATCCTCCAGGAAAACCGTGCCTGCCCAGCCATGGTGTCAGCATGGTCAGCGAGCTCTTGGCTTAGGGTCCAGCCGTGGTGTCAGTATTGACAGCGGGCTCTTGGTTGAGAGCAGCCACATGCTATCCAGGGTTATGTTATTAATGACATTCAGTAGCTCATTAAATAAATGAAGAGGTGAGCTTTGGCTGATATAGTTAAGGGTTTAATGAGGTAAAATAGTGAAACAGCCAAAAGCCTTTTGCTGACTGCATCACCAGTAGTACTGACCTGATGAGCAGCAGTTGTTATACACTTCTTTTATGGGCTCGGCTATCAAAGCTGAAGTAAAAATAAAGGAAAGGTGAAGTGTCCTGAAGCTCCTCTTTCCCTGTCGTATTTTCCTTCACAGCGCCCAACAGCTCTTGTAGTAATGTACTGGAAGCTGTAAAAGCAGTGCAGGAGGGTGATTCACCCAGGCAAGTTTGCTCAGCTTCTCACCTGGAGGGATTAGCCCAGGGAGAGCATTAATCCAACACATTTGCGGGACCGCTGCTATCTGGTACAGACTGTGTCATGCCTTGCGCCAATAATCCTGTGTCTGCTGACCAACCAGATAATACAGTATTTTCAATCTGTATTGACAGCAGAGAAATTTCACCGAAGAATGAGGTCTTGCCAGGAAACAGAAGCTTTGTGGAAAAAATCTGCCCGAAGTAAAATTTCCATTCATCGCTTTCCATCACTTCCTGGCCATTTTTCATCCTTTGCCAACCTGGAGATCTGTGCAAAGTATGAGAAGTCTTCCTTGCTTTCTCACCCACTGAGAGCTTTCGAACTTAAAAAAAGAAAAGTAAATATAAAAGTGACAGTGCTTCTTTCAAAGATGAGTGTTATTTCTCTCTCAGAATTTCTGTTTCTTTTCCTTCATTGTGTTGCAGGACAGAGAAAGAGTGAGAGCAAGACAGATCCACTCCCCTGTGATATCAACAGTCCAAAACATGTTCAAATCAAAAAGAAATCAGTAAGTGCTCATCAATTTGATTTCAGAAATGAATTACTTTATGGGGAAAAAGTATCCCAATCAGAATACGTTATTAATTGCAATTAATTTAATGGTTTAAAATGTATATGAAGATTTAATGCGACATCATCCTGGTTGTTACATCATTCTGAGACTTTTTGCATGGTAGAAAGGGTCGGTCCTTAATACTTCAACAAACGGGACTGATGATTTTCTTTTAAGGCAAGTATGGAGGGGAGAGCACAATTCGTATGCAGCTAGGCAGTCCTTCCGTATAGTATATTGAAGTATTGATACACAGGTCTCAGATGCCACGATGCCAACCCCCTTTTCTCTTTTTTTTGCAGTGTTACATGTACTATCTTTAGGCTTTCTCAAAATTAACTGCTTGATTTACCCATCCTTCCTGGGAATTTATGATTCATATCTTCCTTCCCCCCCACCCCCCCTCTTCTGCCAGACCTTTCCAACTCCCAACTGCTGTTCTATCTTCTATATTAAGCACCCCAGGCTCTGATGTACTTGACAATGTCCTGTACTTTAAACACACGCACATACAAAAGCACACTGGTGATCCGAGATATTTTCTACAATGTGACATACACACACCAACTTCAGACTCCAGACCTTTCACAATGTTAATAAAAGCCTTATATTTAATTTTTTATCTTCTTTACATTTGTTTTTTATATTATTTTTTAAAAGGAATGAAAAAAAAATCATTGACAGTTATATAATGTGTAGTATTTACTTAATAGCTGTTCTGGTCTATTGGGTAAATATATAGTCAGGCAGTTTTTAAAAACACGTATTACGTACCCAAGAGACCAGAGAGACTCTGAAGGAGCTGTTCCAGTCTATTGGGTAAATATGTATTTAGGCAATTTTTCAAAATATGTTAAAACTCCTTCAGTGCCATTCTGGTCAATTGGTTAAATATGTATTTAGGCTTCTTTTTTAAATGCCTTTTATGTAGCCGATAGACTGAAGAAACTGTAACTGCTGAATATGTTTTCATAATTTTTACCTATGGGTATTGCTTATAGTTGCTTCCTATATTTCAGCTCTGTCCCCTGCTGTTGCATCTATCGCAGCACCAAGGAAGAGCTGTGTGTCACAGGCATCGTCACCAGGAGCAGTGGCACGAGCGAAGGGTAATACAAATATTTTTATATGTGAGCAACATTATGAATGACATTAGCCTTCTGATTGCCATCCTTGCTCCCTGCAAGTGATGCTTTACATACATTTTTCCTGCATTTGGCTCCCTGTCAGTGGACTGACATACTTTGCATTGTGCTGTGCTGGTTAGACTGATGGATATTTTTAAACCAGCTGCATTTTTTGATATTCAGAGGCACAAAATGGCATTCAAAAGCCCTGCTGTCAGTTCTGGGGTTGTTTATATGAGTGAAGCTTAGCACATGCTGAAGTATGAACTGGATCAGGGCTCAACCAACAGCACTTATATCACTTTGAATTTAAATACATGATTTTTTTTTTTAATATATATGCCTCCAAAATCTTTTTAGGTGTTCAAGGTGATAGGAAAATCAAATCTGATGGCTGAGCTGTAACACAAGTTTCTGAAAATCTTAATGTAAAGTAGCTGTGACAGATGTTAGCATGCTGGGGTTTGTACAACTTGTGCCATATTTCGGCTGAAGATATATATTTACATCTAGTTCTTTCTGAGTGAGCTCTGGTGAGAATTTTATACAGTGATAGAAGCAGCGGCTGAGCTTAACACAGCGGCTCAAGGAAGGCAGATGAGGAAACTCTTCCAGGCTTCTTCCTATTAACCCACGGCTTTCAAGACAATTGTATTTGCTCCACGGTTCTGTCTTTGCCTTGCCTCCCTTTATGGATCAGGCACCTCCACTGAACTGCTGCTGTAAATTAATCCAAACTTTATTATTGTAAAAACAGGACTGAACAAATATCTCCTCCTTTTCTTCCCACTGCATGAACCGATGGTATAAATTCCTTTTCAGTTTATTCCTTAATGGTAAATTATTAACTCTCCACATAGAATCGATCATGTTCAGCCTGCAACAGTCTGTTCATCCACACAGTATCTTCATTTACCTGTGCTGATAATTATTTCAGGATGGACAGGTCTTTGCCTGCTTTCTCCAGGTGGGTCCTCAGCTTTCCTTGCAGTCTAAGTTGCTACTGCTAGTAGGTGGCTGGTCTTAATCTATGGTTGAGCAAATGCTGGTGTTTGAAACCCACCTCTTGTTCTGTTTCAGGACAGATTTGCATTCTCCCTTCACAGTAAAAGTATGTTAGTCACCCATCCAAGTATTAGAGAGCTTGTTCTATCTTTTTTTTTTTTTTCTCTTTTGCAGAAATTTTGAGATAAGTTATTACAATTCCCAATAATTTTCATTTCCTTGTATTGCTCTTTTTATGCATTCCTTGAATCACGTTCTTCATTAATAAGAAAGCTATCGTAAATATTTCCCTCAAATGCGTACAGAGAGCTTTAATTACATTAGCTAACTAGTACCTTCTGTGGAGATGGAAAAGGCAAAGAGGCAGAAATGAGCATGGGAAAAAGAGGATTGCATGTGCATGCTCACGCATGCCCAAGGACAGGTGTATGTACATGTGGAGATGGAAATAAAAATTTGGTGGGCTATATATATCTTAAACAGGCACATGCTAAGCTAGAAATATTCTTGTTGAAGTCAGTGGGGACGCTTAAATTTAAGCAAAGTGTAAACCTTTACAGATTGGGGTAAAATGGTGTCACCATTTCAAATAAATCAACTACTTTGTTTTGCATTAATACAAGTTTAATACAAGTTTAATTCGGAGGATTTTTTTAAAGAAAAACAAATGTGGAAAAATTGATATGAATTCTGACAAGGAATATTAATAAATGAAAATGTTGATAAGAACTCTGGATAAATTTGATGAGTTATTGCCAAAATAAGTAACTTTGTTATCCAAATTATTAGACCAGCCATAATGCCAGTATGAAAATAACAGTGCATTTGAAGTGATGCTATGTCACTCACATAATTTCATAAACAATGATCAAATCCCATCAGAATAAGAAACATCTTGTCTGTCAAACATTACGAGATGCTTTCCAGATCCACCAGTATATCCAGGCCTTTCCATTAATCAGCACTACATAGGCTTTTTTCTTTTTAAATCATTGAGCTGGGTGCTGGGAGATGCTCTCAACAGGAACTGTTGCTGTGTAACACACTCGAGCCTGAAATGTGATTCTATTTTTATAATACGAGGATCCCTGCTGGCTTAGGGGAGTGCTGGTAGGTACTGTGTCCAGATCCGGATGTTGAGCTTATTCTGTAGAAAGGGTAAAATTCCATTTTTATTAATATTCCAGTTTGTTGGGGTTGGCAGGGGCCAAGGGGTTTTTTTCACCAACTTACTTCATAAGTTGGTGAGGTTTTCCTTTTCAAGGGATACTCACGCCTTGCCAGGCAAAATGCGGGTAAACTGTAACCGGAGCTTCTGAAAGAGCTCTGCCAAACTGCTTCACTTCTGCCTGTTTAACCGTGTTCATGGTCCTCTCCTAGATAAAAAATGAACTTACCCGTTTTTTTACCAAAAACATTACTTGCCCAAAGTGCTTTAGTGGATTAAAATTTATTAAAAACAAAAAAAAAACAAGCAAAGAAAAAAAGATTAAATTCTTGTATTAACTATCTTTACAATACACAAAGCATATAAAGAAGAAACAGTCACTGTTGCTCCGTAGCCAGGAGGTTTCCCTGCTTGTGTATGGCAGTAAATATAATAGAGGGCAGGATACTGGGTTAACCTACTATCAGCATAATTTGATTTGGCAATTTCAGTGATCCTAAGAATATTCTTATTGTATCAAAATATGTGACAGCCTTGTGATGGGCACAAGTAGGGGACGAGATCAGAGCCAGCCACATTAGATTAAATGGAAATGTGATGTTTTCAACAGTCAAAAAACACTGGAGACATCATCAAAGCTATCACTGCCCATCTCTCCACAATCTCTACTATGATCATTTTGTTCCTTTACCATTGATCTACTACAAAACTGAAAATTAATTTAAAGGAGGAAAGATCTTCAAATATTTATATCTGAATATATGTCTGTGCAAAATGCAGACTGAACCAACAGCTTATTATGATAGCCCGGAGGAACAGTAGCCCTAGGGCCTGGGCCAAATCTCATAAAAATTAAAAGGACAACCTGACTGCAGTGGACATTAGTTTCAGCCCAGATTTTGAGTCCTCCTTCCAGATCTATGCCCACACACGTTCTCTTCTTGTACTTTTTCCTGTTGCAAAACTTGTTGCTTCTGTCACCAGAAAAGATTGCACACGCAACCATTTGATTTGTGAAGGTGTCCTCTGATCAAAGCAACTGGAGCCAAGAAAGGAAATAGAAAAATGCCCGTTGATGTGGAGGTGCAGGTAGATACCCATGGGCGCAGAGGAGATATAGCACATCAGGCAGGACATTCATTAGCTTAGCAGTAACCCAGCCTTTTCTACCAGGCATTTACTATATTTCATGTGGTATTAAGTAAACTCGATACCATAAAACTGATAAAAGGAGTTAGCTATTGAAGCTGGCTGGACTCAGGCCACTTCTGTACTCTGTCACCACCTGCAAAAGAAAATAAAGGTGCTACAAAATACGTGAGTCTACTGGTCTTGATGTACTGATTTTCCCCTCAAGAACACACACCAGTATATCCATGGGCTACTTTGCTTTTGAAATATGAGTCTGTTTTTCCTTAATCTGCTCTGGACACCACTCACAAACTGAAATGGATATTCTCCGTTACCATTAAATTTCAGACTTTTACTGTTTTTCTCTGACCTCTGCAATGCAGCGGTGGCAGCAGACTCCTCAGGATTTCTCTCCCTGGGGAAAAAAAAATAGATCTTTCTCAGTCACGAATAAGCATGTATTCTGCGCTGTCAGCACCGTCTTTCCTTCTGGGAAGACCAAGAGAAGGAGACCAGTACTGAATTGTCCCCTGGATATGGAGACACGTTTTAAGTTATAAGGGGACCCTGGTGAGAACAATGCAGGTCTACCATAGCCAGTGGGGGCAATTCAAAAGGGGATTGAAAGAGAAAAGCCCTCCTAGTGCCAAAACCTACTCTCGCACTCATATCTGTGGCACACATGGACAGATTGAGCTCCAGCACATCTGAGCACAAGGCTTCTGCCTTCAGGAGCTGGTAAGCCCCAGGCTGGGGTAACAACTCAGCACCTCTCCGTCAGGGAGCCGAGAAATGATCCAGCTTTGTAGGATGCTCTTATGCATATCTGAGAGGACAGATGTGGGTTTTGTAGGATTTTTCTTTTTCTAATTTTAGTAAAATATTTAGAAAAGAGAGGTACTTCCTTACAGTACATCATGCATTATCCACTGATAAGAGACAAACATAAATTCTGGGTTTTAACTTTACACCATATTGTTCTGAAACTAACTTAACATGCAATGAGAACGATATCTCATAATATCAAATGTAAAAACCCCAACTTTTAGAATCGTTAGTGAGCATGTTTATGGGAAACAAGTGATCAGACTCATCCTGTTGATTGGCTCAAAAATAAGTGACATTGTTTTAAAATACCTTCAGAGTCCTTCATTTGATTTTTTAGCTACAGTCTAAACACTCAAAAAATCTACAATAGGCATCTTTGTATGATATATAAGAATTTAAGTATTTATCTCTCTAAAACACAGGTTTCCTCACTTGTGAGAAATTTTCTTACTGGGAAGGTTTCCAAAACCCCTCTCGTGTAGCTTCATGGAATTTTCTCAGCTCTTGTGTTTGCTCCTTCTCCACACCTCTTCCCCAGTGCAGAGAGGCACATCTGTCTGTTTTCTGCCTTATCAAGCAGACATCTACATCTGTGAGGAAAACTCCACTTCCTTAGCTAAAAACCTGTATCTGATTGTGGTAATAAAGCACTACTTCCTCAGTTCAAAACATACATCAGACAGGACCAATTACTTCAAATGACTCATAGCAAGAGGCAAAGCAATAGTCGTCTTTTCAAAGCCTTTGAACTTCTACCGCTTCAAAGGTGTACTAAAAAGTGGTTATGAGGCGATTGTCTAAAATTGCCAAATTACCAGTTTCCAAGCTTTGACATTTGTTATTTCAAGCAACTAGACAAAGGAAAGCAGTTTGTTCACCCACTAAGAAAAAGAGCAAAACAAAAAGATAGGTTTTTTTTCTTCTAGGTGAAGAGAGCTCTTAATACGATGCATTCTTGAACAGAAAACAAAAAAATACTTATGTTTTAAATTAATCAAATAATACAATTAGATTATCAAACAGTACACAACAATAATGCAAAATGCAAACAATATGATCCAAAACCACTGAGTGAATTTAACAGGCTTTTAGCCATATCCTGGAGGTCAGAGAAGCTCAAAGTGTTATTAATAGGAATCAAAGCTTTTCACCTTTAGGTCACCAATTCGAATGTGGCACAGGTTGGTTCTGACTGAACATCTTTACCATCTGGTAATTACTGGCGAGGCTATCTGACATAGGCTTGTGGTCTCAGCAGCCCCAAAGGACAGGTATTTGCAGAATCCAGCATGAGCCCATGCCTCAATTGCAGTGGGCAGTGCTGGACAAAATGGTGCCATATATTGAGGTCTGATCCAACAGAAGACAAAAGTATGGGCAACTCACAGCTCTTACTTCAGTAAAACTTTCAGTGCTTTCTACTAATTCTTAGTAGTATTAAATACACTTATGAAGTTATTGTCTAAAATTGCCAAACAAATTGTTTCTGATATATCAGTTTGTACTTTTTTTATGGTAGACAGAGCGTTAGTAATGCATTGTCCTTGATGGTGGTGGCTTTCTCCTAACAAGAACCATGCACATTGACAAAGAGATGCAATAAAACTTTTGTTACTCTGTTTAGTTAATAGCTATTCTTTGCATGGACTGATCCAGTCTATATAACTGTCATAATCATTAAATTAACTTTAAAAAATTAAATTAAAGAAGAATCCTATGTACTGAATATCATAAAGCATAGTATTACTACCTACTGCCCCAAAGACCTTTGGGTCTTCATGTTGTGACTGCTATTTTAGCTTTATCAGGAATCTTCCAATATTAAGACCACATTTAAATAAATGTAGCTCTAATTCAATACTGTATTTCTGATTTGCTTCACTTTCATGCTGAAACACTGAGTTTTAGTTTCATCATGATTCATTTTATTGAGTTTTTACCTGTTTGCTTAAGAATGAAGGTGACCAAGCATGTATTTGGAGGTCACTTGATGCAACTTATTACACGCCATGGCAAGTGACAAGGAAGCTCTGGCTCATCAACCTTGTGTTATCACTATGAGAAGATCATGAAAGCTGAGTTCATCCATACAGGTGGATACTTTTCACAAGCCTCTAAAGAAACAAGGGAGAGTTTTCACTCTCACATATTTTTGCATTGTATTTATACGTCAGAAAGTGTGGTAACATATCCTCTAAACTTCTCCTTTTGGAGAGCTCTAAATCCGTTCAGATTTGTGTACAACTTCCATCACAGCACTTTCTGGCTCCACTAGGTCACATTTACTTATCCTTGAGCACTGGTCCTCAATATCAGAGAAACCATAATGGTTTGTTCAGGAGATTATGGGTCTCCTCTGAGCCCATTACGAATGAACACTAGAGAAAGGACTCAAACATTCCTACTTTTTTTCTAGAGGTCTGGGTAAATCTAGGTGAATAACTGCTGAAAAAAGTATTTATTTTCCTTTTCATTGGATCGGATATATTTATTCATTAGTTTACTTTTAATAAATTACTGGGGTTTGCTCCCAAGAAAGTTTATAGTCAAAATTCAACACTGACAACTCAAGCTACCTCACCCAGATATTACTGGGCAGGGCAAACATGATAGGGTTCCAGTCCCTAATTGGTGTAACTCTTCAAATCTGTCTTTTCATGCAAATACTCACCTATATGAAATCAAGGAAATTAAGGTTCCATTGATGTTTGACAATATCTACATTAAAACTATTGTTTCTCTACAGATCTTGTCAGAAACATGTTTACACAACTATTCAAATAGAGAAATGCAACAAAAGAGAGGCAGAGAAAATTCATTTAAAAATGCCAATAGTCACAGTGGAGATCTGTTCAGGGCTAGAAGTCACTTCTGGCTTTGGTAGGAAGAAAGCCTACAGGCACTTCTTTTTATGAGTAAGTTACATCTGTTCAGGCACTGTACTTTGCTAACACCATACTTTTGTTTTTTAGACTGACGATCCTTCAAGTCTAGCAGCTCAGATGCTTGCATCCGTCTGTACCCTTTTGGGTAAATACCTGTCACTTTAGGCAGTCTTCTTTTATTATCTCCTCCACAGATTGCCCCGCTAACACACTGCTTTCTCTCCTCTGGCACGTGGTCAAGTGCCACTAACCCAAGACCTTAGGCTTCACTCCAGTTAAGGAAATAACAGGTTGCCTCCGACGGTTTCTGCCTTTTCTTGCTTATAAAACTCAAAGGATCTCTGAGATCCTTGATGGGGTCCATGATGGAACATGGGCTACCCGATCAGTCTCTCTTCAACTAGTTTCTGTGTCTATCTCTTTGCTGGGCATGTTTGGATGTGTGCTGTTAGTAGAAAGAGCAACGTTTTCGTAGAGACCTGGCTTCATAACCTTCTATGATGAATAATGTTATGCACACAAGGCATGCATTTTTAGTGTTATGGAGCATTTGAGTTTGTTACAATTCTTTCTACTGAACAGAAATCCCTGCACTATTTTATGGAGTCAAACAGCAAGTACTTTTGTACAAAGCTAGAGCTTCAGCTTAGCATTGTGTCAACAGAAATGCACTGATCTCTCCAGGGAAATAAATTTTAAAAAGCAGATATTCTTAAGCAATCATTGGTCACTAACGTGGAAGGACCAAGGAAACCTAGTCAAGGTCTGTGCCAGACATTTTAAATTGTCACTGCAATCTAGACCAATATTAACTCATTTCTCCCATGCACCATTCTCTATGTCAAGGTCCAGTCTGTATTTTCCCATTCTCCCAGAGCACACCCACCCACCCGTAGAGACTTTACTGGTGACACCTTTGTTACTCCCGAAACATGTTCTAATGGCACTTTCCTAGAAAAATAAGGCATTGACATTATCGTTATTCTTAAATATTGGTAATATCTCTGAAAAGGGATCACCAGCCTGGAAAAGATGAGAAACACTGGCAGAGAGCATAAATTGCCCATGAATTTCCTTTCATCGCAGGACAATGAATGCGGAGAATCAGAGTACTAACAACCATTTGAAGGAACTATGTGTGCTCTCTATACTTTGATACAACTCCGAATGATGTTTTCTGTCATCCACTGAGGATCTGAATTTATGAGCACGTCAGCGCATACATTTAAACTGAGGATGCCCAGATGGGGAAACCCTCTCACCAGCAGTATGAAATACCCATCTGCTGCATATTAATACTCTTCAAGGGATTATTGTTTCATGCTGCCTGGCTGTTACGGTTAGCATTTGGAGGCTGGGATGTAGGCGTGCATACCAGTGTGGCTTTGGAGTGAGGATTACATTGAGCCACTGTGGGACAGTGTCAAATTAGGGATGTTCTTTGAAAGCTCTGAGATGGCCTGTTCTGAGCAGAAAGAATTTTGATAAGCAGAGAGTCCCCTTACGGCATCAATTTGGTCAAATAATGTGTTTATGGCACTATTATTAGATCAAGAGAAACAGTTAACTGAAACATGACATGTAACTGTTAAAAATTATCCACTATCAAACATCAGCTAGGGACACCGAAAGGAATAGTTGACACTTATAAACAAAAAATGATGTAGAAAATAAACAAACAACCCATGGAGACTCTTTCAGGTTTTTTCTTTCCCCCCGTTTCTTACGTTAAACCACAAAATAAACGTTCTTTGAGTTGGAGAGGTTTAATCTATGTGCAGAAAGGGAATTAGAGGCCAATTCAGGGTTCTTTTCCTTTCCTTTCCTGGAGGCCTCTTTTTTATTTTCTTTCCAGGTATTGATTGTGAAAGTGATATCACACCAGAAGGTGCATTGATATGGTGTTGAGTAACAGAAAACTGCAAAGACTCCTTACAGTATAATCAAAGCTTCTGTCCAAGCCCCACACTCTGATGAAATCCAATCAATAGGGACGATTAAATGACACATACAGAGCCATCGATATTAAATACAGTCCATTTCCTGTACAAGAGCACTGCAATGTAAAGTGGACAAGATAAAACTTGAATAGGCAAGTTATTTACGGTGCCTGTACAGTATTTAAGCAGTGATGAAAGTTAGAAGCATGCATCATTTGCATATTAATCAAAAAAGCAAATAAGCTTTTCAATACACATAAAATATAGTTTGGTGCATTTGCAATGTTTCAAAACAATAGCTTTTTTAGTTATTTTTTGGAGGAGCAAAGTCAGAGGGGAGTTGACTCAAAATGAAAAACTGTAGACTCTACAATCTGTGATTTTAACAAGTCATTTGGTTCTCACAGAGCTTATTCAGAAGTCCAAATCATTTCCCTTTTGCCTGTGCAGTGGAAGATAGGGGCTGCGATAATTCATTGAAACTTTAGTCTGTGTTCTTCCTCCAGAGGTGAGGAAGAGCCCTCCAGGAAGCGTTGCAATTTCCCACCACAAGCAAACATGCAATATTTGGATGGGTTTGTTCGGTAACACAAACCCTTAGGCACATCCATGCTGAAAGGCAGGACAAGCTAGCCAAGACCCAGAGCAGCAAGTCCACCTGGCACGGTGCAGTGCTGTGCCATGCAGGATTGGCAGCACGGGTCCAAATGTGGGACAGTCACATTGGCTTGGCACTACCCTTGGCAGGACCTCTTAAATGCCAGCTCCAGGTTGGCATAGCCTCGGCTGGACCTGAGCAGGCAGTTCCAAAGATGAGGGTTACAGTGGCAGAGCAAACTCTGCTTAACTTGAGTGCACCAGCTTCACAGCCACTGACAACCACCTTTATTTTTATGCTAAGTAGAGTGAAGAAAATGTTCACCTCCTGTGCTGTTTCTGATGTTATACTTTCTGTTATAAAACTGATCTGAGGAAGACAGGAAAGTAAAGGTGATTTTAGATAAGAAACAAAGAAGGTCTTGGAGAAAGAAAACCCTGACTTCCAACAAGTCACTCCCATCAAGGACAGCAGCTGTACTAAAGCAGATGCCAAACACAAGTGACATTTGCGGTTTTCAGATCTCCCAGTGGCTGTTAGGGTTGACAGAGGGTCCAGCAAAGGAAAGGTTTCCCATGTTGAATTCCCTCATGAGCTTGCCTTCAGAGGTGCACTGTGGTGCTCTCCCTCTCTGCTGTGCCACTCAAAATGCTTTCACTAGTTCTTACGGAGTCCACGTGTTGCAATCACTGGAAACCATATCTAATAAGGCTGATTTCCTTTTGACATTTTTCTTTGTACCGTGACTTCATAAGATGTGGGTTGGAAAAAGAGAAAATTAGAGGTCTGCTAGCAAAAGCAACAAATTGATAAAAATATAGAAATAGGTTAAAAATATGGATCTCCGGGAAAAGGGGCACTGATACCACAGTGCCTTTTGAATTCACTTCAGAGGGAAGGCAGACAAAAGCAGTAGCAGATTGGTAGAAAGGTGCCGCTGTGCTACCCCTTAGCTCCACATTGTTCATTGCTTTTCACACATGAATCTTCTTCACATTGATTGGTAAATACATCTTCTTTTCTCCCTTTTTTAACATTAATTCATTCTTTTTCAACATTAAACTTTCACAGTCCCTTTGAAGCTAATAGATAAAATTCCTTATCACCAAAACTTGCACTGGTTTTAGTGGAAACCTAGTAGGACTGTTGACAAATCTAAAGTTAATCATATATTTATGTCCTTTGTTGTACTGGGCCATAAATGTTTGGTATCTTCAGGATGAAAACCCTTCATCTTAACACAATTTTCCAGGATTTTTTAAAAAACTCCTCAATAAAAGTTTTATAGAGAAAGTGAGCCTGAAAAATGTTCTTGGAGATGACACTACTCTCTGCCAGGACACTTTCACAAATAGTGTGGGGACAGCAGGTTGTTTGCCAATGAAAAGCTACTTTCTCTTGACAAAATTGAAAATTGATGACAAAGTGATTGGGTATTTCTCAAAATGCTGTCAAATGTAATGACATTGGGTGTGTTCCAATTAGTTTTGTAGGCTTTCAAGATACAGCTCTCTCTCCTTGCCTTATGTGTAAAAACTTTGCATTGTGAGTCTATTCTGCTGAAGGACAGCTATAACTGCTACAGCTCCCAAAATTTTCTAGGGAATAAGAATGCGCTGACATATCTAGTCTTGATTAAATAAGCAACTTTCACTTTGCAAAACCTGAGCTTTCTTGTCCGGTTTGATGTGGTGTTATTTACACATAGTGCAGGCTTGTAGGTCACTTTGCAGGCAAGACAGTATGGTACAGGTTGCTGATATGATAATGAAGTTCATTTTGATTGACCAGTAATTAACTATACTCTTATGAGACGAGAGGAGTCACGAGCCCTGGGATGTACTGAGCATCCCACCACCAGGAGAGGAGGGGAGAGGGAAGACGAAAGCTACAGCAGCTTCAACATCTGCCCTCTTTACGCTGAGGGAGTTGGTAACCACGATCTCCCTCTCTTCCTCGCTATCTAAAGTACAAACAACATTGAATTGATATGGAATGCTACATAAAATGTTTGCTTATAATTATTTCTAGCACCCTTTTGAAGCTTAGGGATAAAACATTTCTAATTATTCATCAGGCTGTTGGAACTCCTAGGCCTCTGTAATAGGGATTTAGCAGAACAACAAATAACATACAGGGATCCAGATGAAAGGAGTGTATTTGAAGGAATTATTACCATAAAAAAGCAAAAGACTATTTGATGGAGTTACAACAATACAGAGAGTCAGACAAGGATAGAGAAATAATGCTAATTGATAAATACCTAGCTGCTTAAGCTTTAATTTGAGCTGTGGAAGAGTTGTAAAATGAGTGACACCTGTATTTTCCTTTTTAAAAAGATCACTCTGCTTGAAATGCATATATAAGGAAAAACCCTCAAATGCACCTTTTCTGCACCCCTCCTCCCATTTTCACCACTTGCCATTGGTCGTGACTGTCACAATAAGCAATTCTTTAAAAAGCAGAACCAGAAATTTTTATCGTCTTGGCTGGCTTACAGCTGCCTGAGGATTTGCACCCCAGTTTAGGATGGGAGCCAGTACATCTTCTGCAGGATCCTGTGAGCTGCACACATATGAACCCCATGGGCCATAGGAATCAAGAGACATTTGAGGAACGAAGACCGAATTTTCTGTTCACTACAATATACCACAAAATTCTTATGTCCTCTTAATCAGATTCAAAGCATTGCAAAATAAAAAGCAAACCAAACCAAAACAACCAAAAAAACTCCACAAAACAAAACCCAAAGTCAATGAAAGCAGGATTTGCAAACAGTTTGAGGTGCCAGTCCAGCCCTACTCCCTCATTTTTCAGTAGGACAGACTATCTTTAGGCAGTTTGTCTTAAATAAGGACCCATAAGAGGTATAAGTGGAACCTAAAATACAAAATAGGAGAAATCTTCCATATTCAGTTCTGTTATAAGCAACATCACTACCACCACACTAGTGATTTCCCATAAAAATAGTTTTTGAGGATACAGAAGCTGCCTTGCCTAAAGAAGGGAAGGAAATAAATCTGACTTTGTACATACATGAAAAAAAAAAAAAAAAACATGGATAGAAGACTTACCAGCTACCCTGCAAGCTGTGTGCTTCATTATACCACAAATATTGTTTTAAAGGGCAAAGATACGCAAAGCAGATGTATTGTAACTATCTCTAAATCAGAATTTCAATGTAAGATGTTCTTCAACAGCTCAATGCAGTCAGTTATAAGCTTTCTTCCCCTCCTTAATGAAGGTAAAACGTTAGCATTATAAATTGCAGCTTAGAGAAATTATATTCAGACTTAAAAAAAAAAAAAAAAAAAAAGAGAGAGAAACCGTACGCACTAGATTAGCAGGGGTGGATCGTCTTGTTGAGAGTTTCCTGCCAAAGCCTATTAAAGTAATTCACATTTTATACATAGACATTACCATTTTCTCTGAACTATAACGTCCTTGGAGTATTACTCCACAGAGACATCCAAAATCCACTTTAGATGGGGCACAAAGGCACGGTTTGAGATTTACCTGTGTGACTTGTCTCGCAGGTGACAAGCATTAAGGAGGAAAATCTACACTTCTGTCAGATAAGCAGGAATTCTTCATTTCTTAATTCACTTGGAAAGAAAGGATAATTACCTGAACTAAATTTCTGCGCCCATCTCAAATGGACTCTAGGGACAATCCTGCAGATTAATGCTCTAAGAACATAAGATTCAGAAAGAGAACGTAGGGATGTATGAAATAGGATCTCTTTTAACAACCTGGATCAAGAACTGTATCCTGAACCGAGGGGAGAGAGAATCAGAGGAAGAGACAAATCCAGTGCAGCATTAACACATTGTGCTGCCTCAGCAGAATCAGATTTTGACAATAATAATGATGATTTTTAATGGATGACTTTTTTTTTCCTGCATTCTAATGGATTTGAGAGATTTCGGTGACCTGAATGCTTCAGCCAAGATCCTCAAGTGATGTAAATCAGGATTGCTTCTCTGAAATATGAACGGATTCATCCCTTCACACACAGCTTTTCTGCTCGTCTGTATTATCATAATAATCTAATATTGTTAATTATTTTTTTCTGTGTTTTATGCAATGCTGTCTCTGCCTCCTCCCTGCCTCAAATTGTTTTGGTTTCATTCTTTTTTGTTGTTGTTATTGCTCCGTGTCTGCTAAGTAAATCTGTGGCATGTTACTTTAAAAATGAAATAAAGCTTGTGTTCATAGTGACAGTCAATAACACTACAGCATTATAATCAATTGCTATTTGTAGCAGCAGGACTAGCAGTGGGGGCAGATCAGTGCAAATTACTGTCACTGTGTGCTGTCGTGTAGTGCAGCCAGCCTGTATCACGTAAGACAAATGATACCATATTCAACGGGAGCAGACAGTACTTAGTCATACCTGTACAATGGCAGAGCAGCGCACGCTGGCTCCGAATACAACGGGAAAGTGGTTATAAACCTACAGAATTGATAGGGAAGAGAAATAAATTAATCCAGCAATGAGTTGTGCTGCTAAGATGCGAGGCTAAATGCTTCTGCTTTTGCAATGGGCTGAAGAATGGAGGATTACAAGTATCTGGGGATCTACAAAAAGGTTAGATAGCTTTTTAGTGAACACCAATGACGTCTCTGTTGTAGTTTAAACTGATGGTTTGTACAGACGCCTGTAAGCCATGGGGGTCTTCCGTTCAAAACACCTGTTATGATCAATAATAATGCCAAAATGAAATATAATAGCTTTTTTTTCCCTTCTTTCTATAGAAACAGGAGTGTTTGTTACTGCTATAGATCACAGCAATGTAATTTTTTGTCTGTGTTTCATTTGAGAAAAGAGATCCAGGCTCTGATCTCAGTGGGGGAGAGAGCTGTTATCTCGGAGCTGTGGTCTGGAAGGAGAAGGTCAAACAGGTAATTTTAAAGATGGAGCTACTCAATTCTTTGTGTTTTGGCACCTTTGTCTCTATGAATTAGGCAACGTTTTTGGAACCCCCTGTGACTATGGAGAAATGCAAATGGTGTTTATTGGGAAGAGAAAGAACTCACTGCGGATCAAGACCACATCCTTTGGAAAACAAAGCCTTGACTAGCAGAGTAATATATGCTTATGAAATTACATCTGATTACCTGGCTAAAGGATTTCTTATTGATTTGGGAAGGTGCTAGACATACCGCACTGCACCGTGTAGTCCTCCGTTTAGCCTTCAAGCAAAGAGTGCAGGAAGAGGAAAGGAAAAACCACCTCCAGGACCCCCCACCTCCTAACGTGCTCCAGCCCAGGAGAGAAACATCTCCTGGCAAAAGAGTGATTCAGCAGCAATGCCAATTCAAACACTGAGCTCACTTCTGGGGTTGCTGCAAAAAATGACAATTTATTGCCCGTTTTAATGATACAGTTTGCGATATGCATACTTGCCAACTGGGAACTGGAGTGAGATCAATGAGTTATTTTACGTAGTTCCCTGTATCCTGGGCCAGAATGAAACTGTTGACCTAGAGGTGAAAGCCTCTAATTTTATTTCTAGTCCCTCTGAGTCATGTAGTCACCAGAAATAACACTGACAGCAATAAAACCGAGCAAACAAACAAAACTAAGCAAACATCAAATATTAAGGAAAAAGATTTTGCCAAAGAGGCTCAGCACACGTTTTGTGAGACTGCATAATCTTTGACAGTGAAATCTGGAACATAAAAACCCCTCTCTCCTGGAGCCCAGTATTCTTCTCTGAAGACAAATGTTTTATAATAAATATTTTTGTGCCTGTGGAGCTTTGTGCAAAGTTGGACATGATATTTTTGGCAATATCTGAATGTCAGTAGGAATCTGAGAAAGTGTCACATACTGTACTCGAGCTGGCCGTTTGGTGAAAGCCATGGGTTTGAATTTACATGTCACGTATGTGATGGGCTGAGCAGAGCAGATCAAGAGAAACAGGAAAATTTCTTGCATTCAGCCTTTTGCGCGAGGAATCTGCCTTTAGTATCTGCTTTGATCCATGAGCTGAATTACAGAAGTCGTCTAAAGTTGCAGTATCCCACTTCACCTTTCTATTGCCAATTCTCTCTGCCTTTCAAAAACAGAGAGGTGATGTCCTTGTGTATTTTTAGATCTAATATTTTTCCTGTTTAGCAAGATCAGAAATACTGCTGCTTATTATTACTACTATTAATATTATGAATAATAATAATAATCACCATAATGGATTTTTTGCTACCCCTTTAGAGGGTATTTTCCAAAGGAAATTTCTATGTCTATTCCTGGCTAGCAGGCGTACTAGTTTGGGAAAAATAATCTTCCACTCAAAGGTAGTTTAACTTCAAATAAGGACTTTTTGGCTCGGAGATTACTAAGGAAAATTGCTTCATTTTGTAACCGTAATTCCTATATTTAAATAAATGGGATTTTCCTTTAGAGAGATTTGAATTATGGAATTTTCCTTTGTTGGACAAGAATCAATGGAGTGTTTGCTGCTAATTAAACCAAATAAGTTAGCTGAAAAGGAAAATGAGTTAATTTTGAAGGGCTTTCGTACTAAAATTACAGTTTTGAGTATAAGAAGTGAGGAGGATTTAATCTAATTTGTTTTTTTCTTAAATTTCAAGTTTTATGCTTCTCTGTTATTTTGAAGACTATTAGGGAATCAGTCCCTGTTGGTATAAATAAGTCAACTTTATGTGATCTGCATTTAGGATCTGATTCAATTACCATTAAAGGCAATGGGGTTTGTATTACACCTTTACAGTAAGTGTTTTTTTAAGGTCTCAGACAACAAGGATTCGGCTCTATAACACCGAGATCAACCACTAATTTCAGAAAACTAGCACACATGCAATGAAATCACCACATTCTGTAGTGACAAAATATTTTGCAGAAACAGGGCTGAGATGCTGTTAGTGGCTTGCTTTGACCTGATTTTATTTTACACAAACACAAAATGTCAATGGGAGACACTGATGGTGGATTTTCATAGCTTTGCAATTTGATATTACTATGTTCCTTAAAACATAAGAGAAAAATGCATTACATTAAATGAATGCAATACCTTTATCTTTCCCTTTTCAGTAACTGCATCATGTTATGATTGTAATATTGAAATATTGCAGATCACTGCAGAGTACAAGCAATGAATTCCTAATGTTGCTATGCATTGTATACCCTTAAAACCACATAAATTGATAATTATCTGAAAAAAATAATACTGTTCTGTTTGAGAAAGACTTTGGGTTTACTTTTTTGGTTTTCTGGTGTTTGGGGAGTTTTAGTTGAGACACTGGAGCTGCAAAGGTAACAAAAATCAATATACTCTTTGCTGCAGTGGATAGTATCATTTTTACCTGTTCTGAGGAGCCTAACCACCTGGATATACAGCACAATGTTATTCCTAACATTATAAAAAAATAAACTATGTATTTTAATTAGCTTAAAAGGGTCAAATGGCAGGAAAAAAATCACCTGCGATACAAAAACTCTGGCTATTATAATGATACAGTGTGTAATTCAATATATCTGTTTAGATATTGACCTTCTGCATTATTAATGTCTTTGAAAAGGGTACTGCTGTCTTGCAACTCCTTAACAGGTGGAAGCCACTGGAAACCTAACATTTATTGTTTCCTATATGCCAGATTACTTTCAAACTAAAAGTCAATGAAAATATGTTTGCAGCCTGAATTTAATACAAAGTCCTTATTTTCGTAGGGTTTTTTTTTTGTTGTTTTGTTTTGTTTTGTTTTGTTTTCCCTAAAACTTCTTCTTTACTCCTTCCTCCAGAAAAGAAGATATTGTTATGAAAGAGGGATTTCATTTCCATTAAATGTGTGTCATTTTTTGCTACTTAAAGAAGTTCATTTGGACATGAAACATTTGGAAAGCCCGTCTATCCTTCTGAATAACCATTCAGCTTCAGATAAAGCTAGTCTGTTTGGCGAAGATCTTTGGTGAACCCAAGTATCTATTAGATACCTCATATTTTCTGACAGTCATCTGAATCCCCAATTTCAGAGCAGTAATCACAACAAAAATATTCTCTTTTCTGAATATTCACCTTTTAACAGTACTTTTGTGTTAGATATTATGCTTACCTGCTATCCCAAAGCAGAGCATAGTGCCTCCCAAACCCAAACACACCAGAAATTCTATAAAAGAAAATTTTAGTGTCGGTCTTCTTTACCTTGTTTTTTCTTCCACCGAAAATGAAGTTGTGTTCTGTCAATGAAAGACAAAATATCCAGATAGCACAAGGTATATCTGGCTGGACGTTAACTTGTGTATTTTTTTTTAATTTCAGAATGCTGTTTTGATTAATTTATGTATAAAAAAATGAAATGCATTTCATGTCTTCCATTATTTTTGAAAATACTTATCAGTTAAGATGAGTTATATTTGAAGATCTCATTTTTCCCCCCACATTTGTCAGTTATGCAATAGGGAAAATTAAAATGACCATAAAAACATAGTATTTTTTCTGTGTGGAAAAATCATTTAAATATAAACCAATATTTTACCAAATATCTTGTGAATATTTCCCCTAAGGGCCAGATCCCGTGTGACTTTCAACATAGCAGAAAGAATTCATGTGCAAATCAACCATCAAACATAAAACAACAATAGAGACAGGAGAAAAAAAACCCCGAACAAATAAATAAAAAGAACAAATTTTAAATTATTTGGTCTTAAAATTCCAAAAATACTATAAAAAATATTGCAATAAAGAGCTATCTATATATCTTTTTCTATGGTCTTTTTACTGAAATTTTTAAAACGTAAATGTACTACACTTCTATTTAGAGAAACCATAAAAAATAGCCATGACCTCATTTGTAAGAACACCAAATATTAGCATTTCCCTTTATTCTAATTGTCAATCTATTTACATATATTATGCTATATTCAATGTACAGTGATGTTTAACTTATTTGGAAGTGCTGACCTATAATCAGGAAACAGATAAAAGGAGACTTTAATTTCTTTTTAAATATTTGTTCTAATTTTAAAAGTCTGTTTGTAATTAATTTTGTTTCCTTAGGAAATTAATTTAAATATTATATGTATTGTGGTGTTCTCCTAGCCCAGGGACAGTGAAAGTATGCTGTGGAAATTTCAAATTTGAGTCAACTTTTAATAATACCATTATATCAGGATATCATTACTATTTCATTACCTATCATTTTCTTCCTACAAATGACGCTAGAAGATGCATTAGTGAGACACGTCAAATTTGTAAATTTTCAGCTGTGGATCTTTTCTTCATCACAGATTTCATCTGTTAACTAATCCAGGTCCCAGCATGATGTACCGTACCCACCACAGAGCAGACCTTGCTGGTGACAGAAGCTTTTCATGGATCTGACCTGTTTCTATCCATTGGGTCAAGTGGAAATAGGGGAGTAGATATTCTGTGATCTGCTGTGACACAGGAAAGAAGATGTTTTTCTTTCTTGGTTTGGAGGCAGAGAAGGAAACCTGAACTTGGATCTGCACAGGGCTTTCCCTCCCTTAGGTTTTCTCACAGGAAGTTGCTCCAGGTTTCAGCCAAGGAACTCTTGAGTTCATTGCAACCACAAATTCATCTGCAAATATTCTCATCCTTCCCAATTGAGCTAGAATTGTCAATTGAGATGTAAAACGCAGGCAAACTCTTGAACTTCAGCTATATTTAAAGTCCAGCGAGATTGAGGTTCTGACATTTTTGTGCTTTTTTAGTTTTTTTCTGATAATTTTGTGTTGCCAACCAAATCCAAGAATTCAACAGGATAAAATGCATTCATCTATTCTCCTCCAAAAATGATTACTCTCTAAACTGTAGTGTAATGCTTACAAAGTCACAAGAAAGCCTACTCTGATGGGCTTTCCTATTCAAGAGGTCTAGATAAGCACACAGATTTCTGACTGTTTCTCCAAAATAAACCTGAACTCTGATCTTACTTAGGGTTTCACAGAGGTGTGGTTTTCTTTTTTTTTTCCCAGAAGAGCTAAATCATAGCATGGTAGTTCTAGGTTGATTGAGACATGGGTTACAATCACACAGAATCGGCACCAACGCAGCACTTGCACGCATTTCCAAGAGCTGTGACTGAAAACATGTAACAGAATTTGACTCAGTAAAAATATATTTCCTTGTGTTAAAAGGATGGTTCTCATTTTCTTGTAGTGCCATGTGTTTCAACCCAATGGTTAAGGGCGAATTATTGCTGCTGAGAGAAGCACTATCTTTCTGGTGACTCACTGAAGTCTCTGGCCTGGACTTCAACAGAGACGTTCTGTCATTGGATTAGGAACAACATTTTGTTTCACTCGAAACATGCTGACTGGACTAAAACTCTTTGAACAATGCATGTAAATATACCCAAAGATAGATGCTACATTATATCCAAAATGAACAGTTCATTTGTGAAACTGAGCTTTAGCAAGAATCCTGATGTCGCGGGTGAAGGCAGTGGGCCGGGAGTCAGAAGGTCTGGGTTGATCTCCCAGCTTTGCCAGTTTTTTGTGTCACGGTAGGCAAGAGCTCTCAAAGTTCCCAGAGCAACTTGCCTTCTAAGCTTGGATGGAAATTTGCCTCCAAATCTTGTTGGCACTTTTAATGTCATCTATAATATTGCACTGCTTTACAAGTAGGTTGAAACTACTGATGCTTCATTTCTGGCATCCCTCGTACGCATATGTTCATGTGTGTAGTGTTTAAAGCAACTAAATTTCCACCTTTGTCTGCAACCTCAGCAGTAAGGTATAGTCATCAGCATCAAGAGGTGGGAAAGGAAAGCAGGACCACCTACTAGACACGGCTGCAGTCCTAATTCAGTGAACCTACACGAATTTACCAGTTGAGGTTATGGCCTTGATACTAAGGATCAGATATTGGTGCCTTTTATTCAAAAAATTAGATGATGAAAGCAAAATCTTCTGCCTCCTGCCTGTATGGATCCATGCAGTCAGGATGTCTTTCCTGCATTCAGGAGCTATAGGAGGTGGCAGAGAGGCAGAGCAGAGCTGTTTCATGACTCGCGGGATCACGGCTGGCAAAAGCAGGGGCAGGAGCCTGTTCTTGTGTCTCCTAATGTCCAGCGACAGGAATAGGAGGGGAAGGCAGAAGAATGTTCTGTACCCTTATGAAAAGGAGTAATAACGACTGACATTTAAATCACTCCCCCTGGCAATAAGTGAATGATGAAATACTCGGGGATCAAATTCTGCCAGTGGTATCCAGTACCAGTAAGGTGGTGCTCAGCAGGAGTATCATTTTTCAGCATCTCTGTGTTAGAGAGGTGCCGCTCCTAAGTGCATTTCCCAGTGCCCCCGGAGGATATCTGACTACCTCGGCACTTTGCAGTGCCTTCAGCAACGGCCACTCAAGCATTGCACCTCTCCTCGCCGTCTCCCTCCATGCCCCAGGAGGCTGTCACTGCAAAAGCCATAATTTAGCCTTTAATATTTTGATACTTAATGTGACGGATTTCCCTTTTAGTACACATTGATTTGCTCTGATCGAGGCATGAAGCTGTGCAGGTTTCCTGCATTTCAGATGATTTTAGTATAAAACATGCAAATCCCACAGTGCATACCCCTGTTTCTTTGGCATTATGTCTGCAGAACAGTGTCACGAACGATGACACGTCTTCACAAAAAACAGAGAAATATCTTTTGCAGGATGTGAGATTTCTAACGAAAGCTTCCCTGTGACACGAGCTGTTGAACTGTCTCCATAGAGTTTTGATTTAATTTGAACTGGTCTTGCCACTCTATCATAAACACCACCATCCAAAATGCTAGGCAATAATTAAATTTCACCGGGAAATAATAATTAATAAGGGCACAAGTGAGCTGCCTCTTCATTTAAAAAATATTTCTTTGCCATTTATGTTTGGTTCGTCTGAATAGCCCATGAGTTGTGAAGATTAACAAATTATATTGAAGTCTCCGACTTAGAGGTATTATCAGTGAAAGGACTCTCACAGTTTTACAATTGTGTATTTTTAAAATGCATTATGAAAATGTTATCTTCTTATCTAAAAAAAATCTCTTTGAACTAGATAGCTTTCAAATTTGTTAATAAGATGGTGATATTTTGAAGTATAACTCAAGCCAGCCTCTGTCTCAAATGTATAGATTGAACATATTAAAAAAAAAAAAAGAAAATAATAATTAAAGACAAGAAAGGGTGAAGAGGAGGATTTACCTTCAACATGAAGAAACATAATAATGTATTTTCAAAATCTGTGCGGTTTGGAATTATACCGGACCTTCTTATGGCAGGATAAATATATGATCCTATTTTTCAAAATATATACTGATTGCTAAAATATATTTAAGTTGCCCTCTGTCCTTCTCTCCTGCAGGAGCTGTGTGTTTGCCCACAGAATATGGGCTATACACATGCATATTTATTCAAATTTCTTTTTCTTTTAGACATTCCTGCAGCTCTTTTGTTGGCCAACTGTAAACTGATCACTTACAATTGTACTTGAGTGTTTAGTGACCAGAAAATGTACAAATGCTGCTGCTGCCAGAGTAACTGAAAGTGCACAAGCAGATTGAGGGAAATACTACAGGCAAAAATTAGCCATCATTAGTTACCCCTGCTAATATTGCAGAAAATTGAAATGCTTGCCTCACTGAGAATTGAAGAGCATTTCTGAAGTTTATCCAGAACAAAATATCTGACTTTTAAATACAGATAAGATATAAAGTGTTGCGATGCATTGTTGTGCTGCACAATTAGCAGTTTGTAGGAAAATCTGCTGAAGCCCCTTTATGGGAATCAATCCCAGATAAATACAGTCCCGTTAATTATAATTGTAACAGCTTCAGATGCCATTTGGGGGGGGGGGGGGGGAGGGAAGGAGAGGGAGCAAACTGGGTCTCTGTTTACAATGATAAACACAGGACCATAAATGTCAGACAAAGGCCAAGAACACTGCAGAGGACAGATTGCCGGAGACCCAGCCTAAACCTAAGGAATGTTTGTTGGGTTTTGTGTTTATTTTTTTTTCCCCCTGAAAACACTGTAGTAAGTGTAAAATGCAATAATAATCATACAAAATACCTTTGCCCACTTTGTTATCTTGGAAGAAATAAATTTTCATGCAAGAAGACGCAGAGCAGCAGCTAAATCTATGTACATTTTGTTAAATTTAAAGAGATGCCCTTCTGATGGTGTCCTAATCTCTTTTCTCACTTTTTAGCTTTTTGAGCTCTCCTTTGCACATCTTCACTGAGTTCATCCTAAACCTTATTCCCAAAGCATTTTTTCCCTGATTTATCCCAGGAAAAAAAATAATACAGCACCTTTTTGGTGCTGTAGCACCTCGGCTGTGCTAAGGTAACCTTCCGCTGATATTTTAGGTATTCGTTTCCACAGATGACCTTACTGTCGATATCTCTGTCAAGCGTCTTTCGGCAGCACCTGTTACAAGCGCTACGGGCTTCCATGCACATGTGGCACCATATTGGAATGCTGCAGTTCATTTGACATAATGCAAGTAGGTAGGGTACATGTTGCCCAACATATTTAAACGGCATTATAGTTTGATCAAGGAAAGCTTTCGAAATACTTTGCACAATGTGGAGGTTTAGGCATGATAATATATAAATTGCAAAGGTTCATTTTGGATCCTCATTACCAAAACCAACCAACCAAGGAGATAACATAGAAAAACATGCCATTTCCTTTTCTTTTTTTTTTTTTAAAGATAATGCCATTATACACAAGGAAAGATTAATAATTAACCACAGTGAAGACACCTCTTTTACAGTCATATGAAATATAAAATACACAGCAATTCTAATATTTCTGAAGCTGTTATGCTTCTTGTGAAAAATTAAAATGCATAGAACTAAGTACCTCCCTAAATGCCAAGCTTTCAAAATAGGTACAAGAAATTGCTAAAATAATTTCTTGAACAAACAAAAAGCTCAACCCGTATATCAAAGCTCATACATCTTACATGTTCTCTTGTCTCTTCTTATTTATATTAGGATTTCAACACCTGATGGTACAACCAGTGCATTTTTTGTGTCTCTCTCACATTACAAAAATTTTTATTATTTTTTTGAAACACTAGCATAGATGCCTGATTATTATTTCTATTAAACTTTGATTTGGAAGTGCAGGAAAAAGAAATATTAAATAAGACAAGCCACTTTAATCTTGCCTCCAAAGGTAATTATAGTGTCCAATTTGTAACCTCTTGTAAATACACAGCACCCACTTTCACAGAGCCAAAAGAACAGATGATGTTGCACAAATTGTATGGAGTTATTTGTATATAATCCTAAGGAATCAGATAAATCATATCCAAAGACAAATTACGGAACCACACAAAAGCAAACAAACAAACAAAACCACCTCATGCTAAAGTAAAGAAGCAAGGATAATAGGCAAATATGGTGCTGAGGTACTGTTTAGCCCTGTAAACTGTGTCTCTCATACACTCGTAGACCTACACAGCTGTAACAATACAGTTACTAAAAGGAAGGAAACACTGTGCAATTTTGTATTTAGTATTTATACCTGGAAACCACTGAGTAACAAATATGAGATTTTCAGAAAATACTATATTGTGAAAAACATTTTTATAGTCATTTCATCCCAGGGTGTCCTTACAAAAATAGCAACACAATGAGCAGAACTAATCCTGTATTGCTGTTGCTTCAGACTCACCTCTGTGGCCACTCAGACTCTGCTTTACATCTTTATACGTAGTTTTTCTCTGACCTGAAATAACAAAGCTATGAACTGTTAACTGGAAGGGGAAACCTTAAGCATTCAACTTTTAATCTTCCAGCGTGGCAGTTCTTATTCTGTCAATAGTAAACACATTTGTTAGTTATGCCTTGTGCAGTCTCGTATATGCATCTATCCATTCCTAAAAGATATATTGGCACTGGTCTAGTAATGACCAATAATTCTACATGAGCCCAGTATTTTTATTAAAGGGGAAACAAAAAAAAAGATTTAAAAAAAAGACCAGACCTCACGTGTATAGAGATGAGAGTCAGAGATGTATTCGCCAGTTGAAGAAGGAGAAAGCAAAGAAGTGCAGAGTGGGTGGCACTCTTTCTGGCGTGGTTATATTATTGTGCTATTAAATCTAGTTATATCATCACTTTCTCACTACCCAGGAGCAGGACAGATGGGAAAGCGTGGTGGGAGTGCACCAGGAATAACGTTGGCGTGCATTACTGGTGCGAGGTGAGGAAAGAGGACCGAGCTCCTCGCAGGTGAGCAGAACACAGAAAATCACCAAAGGGATTTCGGTGAAGTGCCTTCAACCAACCCAAGGATTTCCACAGTGGCCGTGTGGTTTCCCTTCCGACACCACCAAGCCGCTGAGCTTCTCCATGGCCCCTCACTGACAATGTACTCTGCAAGGTTAATTTTTTCATGCTTCTTCTATATATTTTTTAATCTCCAGCATTATTTCCCCTGAGGCTAGAGCATAAGAAGCAATTTTTTTTTTCTGCATGGCTATCTATGGGGTTAGATCCATCCCCCACATCCCAGAAGTGGCTGAAACAAAGGGACCAAGCCTAAAAAACACTTTCTCAACCTGTTCCTTTGGAAAAGATCTTTGCTGTGATGGCTTGGGAAACTAAGCCCATGTTTTATAGGAAAAATATAGGGAGAAAAATGGCCCAAGGCCCTTGAATCTACATTAACAGTCTTATTGAAGCCAACTGGCTGAAGGATGCCAAGTCCAATTGTGTTACTGTCTGCAGACTCTACTTTGACCAGCCTTTTTTGAAGATATACTTTCCACTTTTCAAAACAAGCAATGATTAGACTAAATCAGCTTAACCTCACGGATTCACACAGTTTTGGTCTAAACTACAGATAAAACTGAGCTGATAGGTGTTAAGGATGTATCATAACTATTAATATGTGGCACTAGACTATATAGCTTCGCAGGAAAGTTACTGTAATTGGGATTTTTATCCCCTGAAAGTCAGAAAAAATTATTGACAGTTTCTGGGTCCTAAATGCATCACCGTTTCAAGTAAAATAACAAGCTTTGCCTCGGGCTGTAGTTCATGCTATGTGATCACTTGATACTTTGTCTATGTGGCTTCCCATGGTAAGAGAGAAAGGGAGAGAGACAGAGAGGAGCCTCCATCGAAAGAGGAGGGAGTCAACAGATCACTTCACAAGCAATTATTATTTTTATTATATTATTTCAACATCATGATAATTAATGACTGAACTTCCAAACATGTTTGTGTGAATTCAGTGTACTGATAAGAATGGCTGCATAGTGGGTGATTTATATTTGTTTCTGATTTTTTGCCTGGGTGCTTAGCAGCAGATTGCTGTTCTGTAACTGCATTACTGTGGGGTAACTGGAAATGTTTTACAGGCAAGTTCTGCCATTTAGCATACAACTGTAATATGGTTCTATTATCCATTTTCAATCAATATTTAACCTTTTCAATAAACAACTTAAGTGTACTAAGCCAGAAGGAGAAAAGCTAATTGCCACATGATATATTTGGTTTCCAGGTATACTCAGCTGGCTAAAGTAAAGTTAATTAGGTTATAGGTAGCACAGCAGCATTTAGAAAAATATATCTTCTGCCTCATAAACCTTTTGTTCAGTCAATAGCATCAACAAATACTTGCGGATGATGCCTGTAATATGATGACCACTACTTGAAAACCCAGACTGTGCATTTTGCCCTCGCAAATGGCCTATGTTACCAAATGGTATTATGGTAAATGATGGAAGCGGGTGGGTGGACACCACAGATCTCCACATCCAGTTTTGCGTTTATGCTCAGGATTACATTTGTGAGCCCAGCTGTGGGAAAGCCAACTCCTTGGAAGAGGGTGACTATAATGTGTAGCAGAAGCATTTTCTTTTAGGAGAAGACAGAAAACAAGAAATTTAAGAGGCTTTATTGTTACACTATAAAAAGCTCATTGTTTATGGTAACTTCACTGAAGCAGTATAAGCTTGAAAATACTGTTGTTCATAATTAAAGGATGCTATTGTCCACTGTTCATATATGATTTCAGTTCCATTGCACCCTTCAGCAACCTTTTTGCTTTCCTATTGCAATGCACAAACCGACAAATAACTTGTGTGCAGCTTCTCTCCAAAAGTCCTTGTTTCACTGGTAATCATAACTGCCTTTTAGATAGGTGTGAGTAGCTATTTTTAAAGGAGAAAAATAACAGTTAGAATTCACAATGTCAGTTTTAATGAAGAAAAAATGAAAAAAAACCCAAAACACTTAAAACCAAAGGAAAGTCTGCTTAGAAATTGTTTCCATAGAGCTATATTATTAGCATTTCATCCATTCAGGGTATATATTTTATATTTGTTCATCTGATATGGTTCTCACTTACTACAAAATGAATTACAGAAGATTTTCCTTTCATTTTTTAAATGTACCGCTAATAAACCCCGGAAAATAAAATCACTCTAAGGACCAATTATAAAATCTTGATATGAATGCCTATCTTTACTCAGGCAAGCAGTCCTGTTCAGCAAAAAATGAATGATTACCGCCCAGTTAACTGACGGGAGTCTTTCCGTGGATCAAGCTTTAGATCCCTTGCTTATTTGCCATAGTGAATACTGTATAACAGGGATTCCAGTGAAGTCAAATGGCAAGCCACGCAGTGATTTCAATGAGACCAAAACTAGGCCCTGAATGATTAACACTGATCTTTATTATTCAAGGGTAATAATGTACCACTCTAGTTTACCAAAAGTAGCTGCTCTGAATATGCTATAGTTTCAAGAAGACTGAACGAATGCATCTGTCTTCATGAATGGTGATTAAAAAAAAATGCAAATCTTCTTACATCTTTTCTTCCTGACATTAGGTCATTGCTTTATGGCCTTCTTTTCATTTGCACATCCATAGTAATTTCTATTTTGGGACACTATTGAAAATATGAGATTCACTGGATCCAAATAGACATTCTTATAATAAGCAGATTGTACTGAGCCACAAAAGCTGCAGTATAATAAAACAAATTGTATGAATGTGAGAAGAATGTGTAAGAAGTTTCATCATAAAAAAATGACCAATAACATTAAGATGTTTTGTATGAGGAAAACACTCCAAGCACTGTTCTTTGTTACTGTATAAAAAGCCTTTTTGCAATGGCTGTTCCTTGACACAGAGTCTTTATATGTGAAATAATTTATTGCCATACCTGTAACTGAAATAATGACTAAATCATTTTAAAAAAAGTCTCATAGCTCCAACAGAGTAAATCTTCTACAACTTGCTGCAGTGCTAATCGTAAGCATGTTATACAGTAAGTTTGCCTGAAGCTAAGTTAAGCAGGCAGATTAGGACTGTAATATAGTATCAGGGCTCATAAATCAAGTGTGCTTGCAGATTTTCTTTCACTTACTGCTCCTTCTTACAGTTCAGACAAGTCATAATTACACATCAGTAGGCATTGTGAACAGAGGAATGAGCTACAACATAACGCACAATAAACCCTGTCATATAAAAGCAAACTGGATAAAATAACAGAAGCAATACTCCATTTTACAACATCACACTAAAGAATTACACCATGCCATTGTGTAATATTCTGATCAATCAAGAGCCCATCCACAATTGACAGTCCCAGTAGGCTAAAATTTACTATTCAAAGATATTTTCCATTTGTATTTATTATTATTATGATTATGATCATTATTATTATTATTATAATAATATATGGTGAATGAGAACTTAAAAAAGCCAGAGGTTCAAAATAAAAAGTGCTCAGTGCAAAATACAATTAAAGACATTTTCCTAAAGCTTTACTATGCATGCAGTCTTTTGACAAATAATAATGGGGAAGATGTAAATGATTTTTCATTCATATTTTGTTAGCATTATGACACCGAGCACAGGTACTGTATGCCATCTCTTTTAAACCAAAGCTATGCCGACTGATGTCTCCTAGTTATTTTGAGGCTTAGAATGAGATCAAAGGTGCTATGGCTTTAGCAGATGACATTAGCGGAACACTGAAAATGGGATTTGATGAAATAAGAAAATATTGGTTATTTTAATTCTAATAAAATAATTTCAAAAGAATCAGTAGACAGCAGGTAAATAGCAAGCACTGCATAGAGGCACAAGGGTTTATGGGGTTCCTGCTTTCTCCCCTAGAAAATTATCCTACGTTTCCACTTTTTGCATAGAGAGCAGATAGCAGCTCCTAATTTCACTCATGCAACTGTAATGCTCTTTTGGTGCCAGATAACTTGTATTGCAGCCCTGTGGTTTGTGCTTTGCTGTATTCCACCTTCTGATAATTTTTCCACACGTGTTTATAATCAAGTCCCCATGTTTGTGCCTTCAATAGAAGAGTGGCACAGATTTGTGCATGTGGAGGTACATGGAGAGGGAGAGGACAATGCTGTTTCCAGAAAGGCAAGAGCTTGGAAAATTGGTCTTTTGGCCAAAGATTCAACTTGGATGGTTCAGATAAGAAAAATTTGCTCCTGGTAATTACCTGTCACCAGCCTTGATAACATAATATCAGCAGCATTTGATTTTTTATTTTTCCAAATTAGTTTGATTTTTACTAGCATGTACCCATTAAGCTTTATTGCTATGTTATTTTCTGTTCGTGTTGAGCCTTATGATCCTAAATCATTTAAGTGTTTTTGAAAATGCCCATCCATGCATGTGTTTTTAATCTTCTCCTCTGCACCAAATGCTCTAGGCATGGGCAGTATGGCATCTGGAAAAAGGGAGTGCTGTAGTCTGTCTCTGGTTTACTGTAGATTATGTCTTGCCTGCTTCAGAAAAAAAAAAAAGGGGGAAAAAAACCCAAAAAACGAACAGTAAGTTGAAACTGGAAGATGCATCAAATCTAGTGTCTCAGTCAGACTGAACTTCCCATTGCAACTTGTCCAGATCTTTGCTGAGATGGGATCTGCTGCAGAAAGCTGCATGTTTTTAAGACCTGTCTTGTAGAGATCAGCATCTCAGGCTTTGAGCCAAGTATGGCCAAAGGTAGGGTGGGGGGACCAGAAATTGCAGTCACTCAGGATATAGTGTCACTATATTCACTAGCACTTTAACATGATAAAAACTATTACCGTTTTAGCCCTTTTCTATGCACCGCCTTGGCTTTGTCCTGGCTTTTGCCATTTTTCACAGATGCGGGTGTTTTTCTAATGTTGGCCTTGAGGTCTGCCTCTCTTGACCTGTCCGATGTCTTTTCCCATATTATTTTGGATTCTCCTTTATGTCTCCAGCATCAGGGAATTCACCTAACATAAGCTTGAGTTATTCTTGCTGCTTTCTTGGTCCCTGCCAATGGCATGGCCATGTGCTGATCAGGTTTTTCACGACCCCGCTGCTGTGTCCCCAACAGCCCCTGGCTGGAGCTTGTTGCCTCTCCAAAATTGCAAAGGTGGGAACTCCAAGGCCATTACAAGCTTTTACATGATTTCATGTTTTCCATCTCTCCACATTAATATATATTGCTTATGTTTTACATGTTTTCGTGGAGTACAGTGCTTTCCAAGGCTCTGCAACACCCGTTCCTGCTTTGCCCTCTTCACATGGCAAACCCACCCTGTATGCACCTAACGGAAACTGCCTAAGACACCCACTGCACCAAAATGAGTTCCTGACAAAAAGCACATTACCTTTCCTATTGCTATGAGGTAATATTTCCAGACAGAAATGGAAAATAATAATAATATTAAAAAAAAGTTTCAATTTGCATCAGCTGTACATGCCCAGTGACTAAAAGCCTCCTTGGGGCTGCATGATCCAGCAACTGTGCAGGAAAACTTGCAGCATCTCCCTCTGGCTCCCATTTGTATAGGTTTGGTCTTCTCCAGGATCCACCTCACTGAGAAAGCCTTGATTTTATTGAGAGAAGAAGGGGTAAACATTTCAATTAAATTTTAAGAGTAAAGTGAGGAAATATAGTCTTAGTCATGGAACTATTTATGCATATTTGTTTTCTTTTCAAAAATGCAAAGGAGTATTTAGTTAATTTATAGAAAACTAATTTCTGAACATGGTGCCCTTCTGTGTCCTCACTATCCTTCACAGGGCTGGCCTTGCTCTGCATGTTATCCAAGCAGTGCTTTTACCTTGTAACCTTCTCAGTTGTTTTTTCTCTGGAAGTGTAACTGTAATGCTTTTATTACAGGCCATTTCTTGGCAAATGGTCTCTGCCACTGCTCTCTTGCTGCACGTCCACATGAAGCGTTTGGGCAGAGGGCTCTTGTAGGACAGTGACCACACTGGTGGCAAGACCCCCTTCTGCATTAGATGCGTTTGCTTTTTATAGGTTTCAACTGCTCTGTCAAAGCTTCCCACGCATGTCCCTCCATCAGATGTCAAATTTGTGACAGACAATGAATTAATGGTCTCACATAGCAAGAAGGCTGAAGAGCACTGTGATATTCATAAGCTGAAGAAGAAGTCATATATTCATAAGGAAATTGCCTCAAACCATCAGGCTGCTTTCCCTCTAATATATTGCTAATTTCTAAGATGTAGGTAGAACATCCTATTCAATCAATGTTATTAAACACTATTCATTATTTTTGTAATTATCTGGGAAATAAAAGGCAGGTTTAAAGCTGCATATGCAGCAAGTCATGCCAGTGAGAAGGGTGGGAGCAGATTTCCCACCATGTTGCAGTAGCACATGGCACTTTAGTCCACTCTGAAATGTTTGACTGTGTTCTCAGAGCCATACCCTATGTTCTTACATGCTTATGGTCTTTCAATAAAAGAAATAGCTATCGGGTCCTCAGGTAGATATGAGCTCTGTATAGAGATAGAGTCCCATTGCTGGGGTTTTTATTTTCATCTGTTTTAGGGAAAAGTAGCAGTCTGCTTGTTGTAACCCTCCTTTTGGGTTGACTTTCACATTTTCTGTGGATATTTTCTGTCCATAGTTCTGACATCAATTCCAGCACGGCTTGAGACAACACTGAGGGGTGGAGTGTTGCCCGAGTTTGGGGACTCTGATCCACTCTTTCACTTTTTTCACTTATTTTTTCTGAATCGGTATTAGGATCTGAAAGGTGGCGGGCTGAAAAATAAAACCCAAATGGAAGACCTCCATAAGGTTCTGCAAAATTAAATTCAGAGACAAAATTGCCTTACAGCTAGCCACCATAGTAGATCAAAATTTGAATCAGCATTTCATTCCTGGAGTAAGTTAGTGAGTTCTCCGGGCTGACTGAATTGCTATTTCCTAATGAAGGGAGAAGTGTCTGTAAAGTATATAAAGATCTGAAAAGTCTAAAAAGCAGAAACCAAGTAGTTTAGCTTTTAATGCTCCTGTTGTACAGTAAGACAAAAAGAGGGCAATTTTGCCATCCACAGTATGGCAAAGCATAGGTATAAATTGTATATGAGGTGCTAACTTGGTCAACCATTATCATCTTTATGAACTTTAATATCATTTTTAAGGGCACATATTACAGTAAGATGCAGTACAATGTGTTTTATCCAGGGCGGGGAGGTCACACAACCAGCTACTTATGTGCATTTGCCAACTGATAAGGTCTGGTAGAGTTTTACAATAAAGACAAATATATTAGCATGCCCATGAATCAATATTGTTTAAATAGTGTACCAGAAGGTTCACTGTCAATCACTAGTTTCTGAAAGTTGTTCATCCCAACTGTTAGGTGAATACTGAATATATTCACAGAAGTTTGGATCTGTTCATGAATAATTCATAAAAAAAAGCAACCGATCAATTTGCAATTAATAATGATTCAGCTTCTCCCACCCATACTCACACAAAATAACACTATTATGGGGCTTACCCTTCTACTGAATAAACTCCTTAAAGGGGACAGAAGCAGACTCTGGTCCTGTCTCTGCAATGAATAATTGATTTGTCTTCTTTTCTAACCAATGCTCTGTGGAAATTTCAAAAAGCTTTAGCTGACCTATGCAAAAACAAACCAAAAAAAAGCCCAAACCTGTTGAAATGATTTCAGGAGGTAAAGATAACTCGTTTCTCTTACCACAGTACATTAGGATATCAGATAGTTCCCCTATACACAACACAAATCTGTTCAAATCCCATTTTTCCTCTTTTCTTCTGCAGCACAAAGAACTTCAACCTTGACAACATTCTGACAAATATTTCTTCTCAAAATTCAAGGAAATTAAATCAGCTAATTTCATCAGGTTCTTTTGCTCAGGTTCTAAGCTCACACTTTTATGTTCAGCTTTTCTAAACTAAATTTTATAAAGCCACTTAAAACTTTAAATCAGTAATACTATATAGTAATCCCATTGGGAAAGACAAAACAATGAATTGTATGAATTTGGGTATTCTGCTTGTTTAATCACCCTTGAAGGAAGAGGATTGGAGAAATTAAATCGAACTAAATGGGAATTTCAGAACTTAGGGAACAACCTGCTGAACTGCAGTTTTACTCAGCAATGAGGATCAGTTTTTAGCCAGGGTGAAAGGAGAGGTAACATTTTAAAAATCTTATTCTGTCACCATGTAAGATAATGGCAGAACCAAACTGTTCTGGGAGTCCTATTCAAATAAAATACTAATGTAAAACTTAAAATCTGCATCTAAAGATTACCCTTCCAATGGCATTTTCAGACTGTTCCAAATTTCTTTTTCTTAAGCAAAAATGGTAATTTTATATTTTTTACACATTCAGCTTCACTGAATTTCAAGAGCACATTTTCTTAGGTAAAAATAATAATCAAGAGAAGCCAGATGATCTCTAACTTCAGTGCTCTTAAAGAATGCATAATGAGGTCTATTGTTTTCTTCCAGAGCCCTAACTCGTTTAGGCTCTTTTTATTTTCTTTTGGTTTTGGTTTTTTTTTTTTTTTTCTTCCACCTTACACAGAGAACAGCACTGGTAGACCAGACCTTTTCTTTCTGTAAGGAGACATAGTTCCCTTCTAGTCAGTAGGTCTAAGCCTACTACCCAAACTGCAAAGAATTAAACCCCAAATGAGGTAAGTTTAAGCTAGTAAGTCCAGAAACAGTAAAATGGAATTGAGAAATGCTCCACCTCTGCAGATTTTGATTGCACAAAACAGGTCAGGTGCCAACCTTGTCAGCAACACTACCCATTTCCATCCCATTTCTGGATTCCCAGGCACAAATACAAGTCTCATTTCCTCTTCAAAAGATGAATTCAGACCCCATGTATCTGACTGGGCTGAGCTGAACACCTAGTTGCTGCTGAGATTAATGGCACAGATATCTTCCTTAATTCCCCCTGATGATGTCTCTATGAAATATTATCACCTGGAAGGATGTAATACACTGCTTTGTACCGAGAGATGTTCTGGTTTCAGCAAGATCCATCATACAGCAGTTCCTACTGAGTAAAATTTGGCATTTTCAGTTTTCCACCAGGTCTTTTCAAATGAGGGTTGCCAGATCACCCAGAGTTGAATTTCACTACGTAGGGAGGATTCACCAATATCTCCATTGCCGTTTTGCATTTCGATATCCTAAATATTCCATCCATTATCATAGCAGAAGGGCACGCATTACCACAACAGGTGGTTCTCTGAGGTGATGTTTATTCAAACTACAGCAAAAATCATTAGCAAACTGAAACTAAGCTTTCAGAAGCGAGGAACAACGCAAAGTTTCAGTAATGAAGTATATTAACACACAATCTCCTAATTCATCTGGAGCCAGAAGTCTGTATCATGTTTTTCTGCATGCCTATTTTTCATCAAACAACATACAATCTTTACTTGACTATACCGTATATCTTCTCTGCCTAGTGGGAACCCTGATTTGCTTTAAATTGCCGAAGTGCTCATTATGGAATGCTTAGTAGCTAGAGTTTGTACATAATATTTGAAAATCAGCCTTAATTTTTCTGCCTGAGATGAACACTTGGATTTCAGAGTAAACATAATCAGAGATTTACACAAACTCAGTGAACCCTGTTTATTATATTTGCCTGGAATAGCTACAAAAGAGGTCAGAGGTCCAATGTCTTCCTGCAGAGACAGATCATGTTCTAGCTGGCACTGAGGAGGAAAAAAACAGTAGGTGATGCTTTAATGAATGGCTTATCATGTGGACCACACCATGTGATAATAGCAGTGCTGGTAAGGAAAGAAGGAAGTAGAAAACATAAAGGCTTTTGCTAGGTTTACATTGCTTGAAAGCTTACATTTCAACAGTAGCAGATGAAGAGGGTTTATTAAGAATATGTAGTAAAATCTGCAGCAAGTTGAAAGGAGCTTTGAACTTTTTGTTTAAACATTATTTTGGAATTGCCTGTGAGGTGGCATTGCCCTGACTAAATAGAAACACATACAGGAATATTTTGATTTTGTGTGTCATTTTTTGTTATCATTTTTATTGAAGTGACCTTATCTAAGAACTCACTTCAGAAAAAAAAAAATGAGGGTCACAGACAAATTATTCCAAACACTAAAGGGACAGTCAATAAAATAAGTTACAATTTGATTTTTGTTTACAGAAGGTTGTCAATTAGGAGCTGTGCAAATGCTTTTCTTTGACACTAAAAGTTATGGGGATAGAATGGTCCAGCTCTTCCAAATAAAGCATTTCTATTACATGGCATGGGCCAGATCCACATCTTAAAACTATGCTGTATAAAGTACTTATTTCTGAATTACTCTTCTTCTTGTCTTTTGAGAAAGAAGAAACAGGCTCAATAGTGAAACAAAAATGTGCCTATCCCCACTTGTGGCTCTCCATTTATTATTTTTAAGCAACTGTTCTGATCTCCTTGTTTTTTGTTTTTTCTTTTTTAAATCAGGAGTCACAAAATGTTCTTTGCACCATTTATCCAGAAAACTGTGCCTTGAAAAATAGCTTGCCAGCATGAAAAATGCCAAGACGTGGTGGCTCTCATTACTGATAATTTGGTAAAATCTGACCCTGGGATCTCACTGTAAAGAAGACATCAAGACACCTGATCCCCTTGAAAGCCCCAGCCTCTAGTAGGATATTCAAAAATATTGAGGTAGGATAGACTTCTAACCCCCCTTGAAACCAGGGGAAATTAGGTGTCTAAGTGGATATAGGCTTGTATTTATTAGAGGAAAAAAAACAAAATGTGTTGAATTTAGTATTCATTTTGAGAGGTTAACCCCTGGGAAACCAGAACATTCAAATCTAAATTTCCCATGGCCACTTGAACCCTGGCCACTTGGGTTCAGGCTTAAGCGTCAGTCCTTATGATCTTGCCCTGCAGGATTGTAATAAGAACTAAATGCTTGAGCTAGTAGAGTAATTCTCATTTACGTAGGATAATTCTCATGCAGGTTCAACCTCCGGCTGAAGTCTGAACAGTGTGGAAGGACATTCTCCATGGTGAGCAGGGGGAGACTGGGATGGGAAGCAAATCTCTGCATTGCATGCAGCAAACCTACTTTCCCCTGTGTACAGGTATCATATACTTGGCCACGTCTTCCTGGGCTCATGTTAACAGGCAACAGCAAATCCTCTCTCTGGGGGCATAGAGGCTGATGGGGATGCCTCCTCTTTCCCTACGCTTTTGCAAAATGCTGGGAAGAGCCATAATCTGCCCCTACATGCTTCTTGTTAAAATGTCCTTTGGGTATGGACAGCACAACATCCATGCTGTCCATCACTTACCCTGTCCCTGCTGAGGCTGGGGAGCCTGCAGAAGGGGCTCATCCTGACTTAGCCCCTGGCTGCTCACAAAAAGGTGCATTTCTGGTCCTGAATCAACCCTGAGAAAGCAAACCAAACCCTCAGGGAACACCAAGAAGCAGACAAAACCTGAGCCACAGGCACGGTGCAGCACTGGGTGAGAACACACTTGCAAAGTCAGATAAAACACATAACTGAAAGGTAAATTCACAGCAGCATTTAAGTTAGGGTTTGATCTGAAATACTCTTTGCAGCTTTGATTCCTGAGACTTTCATCTCTTGTTCAGCAATAAGTTCTACATGAAAGTCTGGTGTCCTATATTGTTTTAAAAAGTTACCTGCCAGGATAAATTATGGTAACAGCGACTGCTGATGCCTCCAGAAGCCATTCCCTGCTGGCTGCTGCTCACGACGTGCAGCATGTTATCGCAGGGTAGACAATCTCATCTCCCTTTGCTGAAAGGCCTCTCTCGCCCTGAAACCCAGCAGTCCTTGGGGGTCGTTGCTGTAAAAGCAAAGATTTAATGCTCTGTGTTTATGCATGGTATAACTCCAGTGAAAAACAAAGACAAGAGGAATGAATCTGGCCTTTTCTCTTAGCAGAACTCAATAAAACAAGTTATGCTACCATCAAACTTCCCTTATAGGAGCGTGTACAAGAAGTTAACTTCATTAATGAGTGTAATTAAGACAAATATTTAAAATTCTAGTCTCCTCTCGATATCTATAGGGCAACAGAAATTCACATTTGGATATCACAGATCAATTAGGAGCTCTTACAACATAGTGTTCAGGTGTGCACAGGCTGCACGAGGCTCTGGATGCGGGAAGCAGGCATCCCAGGTCCTCGCTTGCCTCCAGCTCATGCTAGACCTGCACATGTTCCACATGACAGGAGCCACAGAGGAGCCATATTCCTCCTGCACTGGCGTCCGGGTCTCAGAGAGACCATCCAGGAGTTTGACTCTGAGATAATTTTTTTTTTTTTTTCCTATAATAAAACAACCCAACATCTTATAAAGATGCTAAATATTCCCGAATGCCAATACACACATTCCAAAATTTCTTCTCCATGGTCTCTCAAACTGCAGCACCCACACCACGCTGCTCCTAGGTAGCTGCAGCAGGGAGGCTTAGCCCACAGCAGTTTGTGCATCTCGGGTGGAAAATCAGTCCCAACCAAACCAGAATCACCAACTCCTACCAAACCTTCTCAAGATCCTATTTGTTCACAGCCTTTCTTAATAGTGGATCCTATGCTCTGCCCTTGACGGTGGAATACTCTCTTGCTTGTGTCTATCCACAATCCTGCTGAAATGTTCATCAAGACTGCCTTTCTAAGCCCAGCGCTTTTCTCTTTGGCCCATGGACACCCAATTTATATTTTCCTGTCTTGTATTTCAGGGTGAGATTTTTAGGACAGGGACCATCTTTTTATTACTGTGCCCAGGACAGTGAGGTCTAGGTTTGCAAATAGGCTTCTGACAGCATGTTCATATAAAAAATAACTGCAACTACAACAATATATCATACAACTGCTCAGACATGGACTTCTGCCACATCTCAGCCAAGTTTTTTTCAGAAACTTGAAACGGTATAGAGGATTCATAGTGCTGAAACCCAAAAAACTTAGTGTTGGTAACACCACCTAAAACCCGTACAACATTTTAGTGAGTTTCCTATGATATTGGGTGGGCTTTTTTTTTTTTTTTTCAGCAAGTGATCAAGGGTCTGGCTGCAATAAATAAATAAAATTCCTCCTGTTATTTACAACGGAAGCTTCTAATTTGCTTATTACTTTGCTTATCTATTCATTGAGATAATTATCTGACACCTGCCAACAGCAGATTGTTCTGACAGATTTTTATTGGCTGAGATCAATTTGTTACTTACCATCTGTCCAGCTAAAGGTGGTTTACAGGTCAACAAGCTGGTGAGCTTTGGAAAATCTTAAAATGATCTGGAGCAGTATCCTTGCTGAACTAATTTAATTTTAATCTCCCATAAAGCACATGAAAGGATAGACTTGAAAATTAGCTTTCAAGCAGAGTGTACGAGAAGAGAAAATAATTTGCCTTTCTTTGCTGTGATCTTGTATAATCGATTTCCTATGAGGTTTCCTAAAAAACCCCGTTGAACCCACTCGCTGATAAGTTGCTGTATGACACTAAAGACCTCTGAAGAATGCAAAGAAAGAGACCATACATGGTCTAACCATCCAGGACGTTTAGAGAAATACTTTTCTCCCAACAAGCAAAAATTTTGAACCATAAATGGTCCAGTTGTTGTTTCTCACTGTGGCCTTAAGCTTTTTGCTGGTGGGTAAGGACGTTTCCCTACTGCTTAATGTTGGTAGCCTAAATACAGGCAGTCTGATTCCTATGCTGTCTCTCATAAGATGCCTCACCCTGTGACTCCCAATACTATGGCATCAAATTTGATCAGTTTGAGAGCTGGGCAGCAGCAGTCCCCAGAGTCACCTATCACCCTTCTTTTTCCCCCTGCAGAATTTCCAGCACGGCTCTGCAAAACCACCTTTGGCTGCAATAAGGGTCTCTGCCAGCCACGGCTCTGATGGATGTATCTGTGGTATTTGTGCTTCATTGGCTGCGTCTCTGGGAGTGCTGGAAGGCCTTTAGCGTCTGCTGGGAAATTATAGGCCGCTAGATTGCTGTTTTATACTAAGTGCCAGTGCTCTAACAACTGTGCTTTTGGTGTTCTTCCGGACTTTCCTCTGAATACTCAGCTTCACACTTTCTTTTTGTTTCTGTATCGAAACAGGTTTTGACAGGATATGATGGAAAATGTTCATAACAGAAAAGTAATATTTAGATTTTACTATAATTTTACTTCTGAGATGCCTATGGTAAAATATTAACTTCCTATCACTCAGTTAACATTTTTTAGAATTACAAGAACTATTTTGATGGTTTTCAAACCATTCTCAAAAAGCAGGGGAGCTGACAGCTACTACTGCAGGATGCTTCAAATGAAACCATGCTAACTTAAAACTTCTCAGGGCTCCAGAAGTGAAAGTGAGCTTTAAATGATAGCATTGGATTACACAGGAGACTTCTTTTCCTCTAAGAAACTCATCCTAGTAGTGCCAGGAGACCATCCTAATGACTATAGATCATTTAAAGATAATGGCACTGAAGGTCCCCAGGACAGCCTTTTGTGTCAGCACATCCTTCTTCGGTACCTTTCCAACTGTCGTGCAAATGCTCAATATGGTCTTGTTATGCACAGATCACTGCTCAGCGGGTAACGGGTCTATCGTGATAATGTCATGGAAGGGAAACATCCAGACAAGGTTTCAAAAACATCCAGAAAACCTGAAAAACTGAACTCCTTTTTTGTTGGAAAGATGGTGACTGCAAATGCTGTAAATGATAGTCAGTTTTCTATGTTGAATATTGCAGCCATTTTAAATTAAACATAAAATCGTCTCCAGAGTACAGCTCTGTAAGTCAGTCAGAGAAAAATGGTTCTGCATTTTGGTGCACAATTTAACCTGAAGTATATGTATGTTTATAAATATATATTACGCATGGGTTTTTTTCCTAAAATTTTCAAATCATATGGGGTGTCAGGCTGACATATTATGTGTTACAGTTGTAAGCTAGAAATAAACTGAAAACAGGTTTTAATGAAAAGATATGAAACAGAGGACCAAACTACTGCCTACACTGGTGGTTTTAAAAGGTACAAATTTAAAACATCTTTCCAAAACTTGTTCTTAAATTATTTCTGAATTAATGTACTGTGTCCTTCTTCAAATAATCATAAATTCGTCAGAGTGAATCTTTCTGAGCGGGTCCTCCGAAAGTTAAGAATTTTTCCAGAATATATAAAAGCTCGGTGAGTGTTACTCATTATCAGTTTGAAGAATTGATTCCAGTGGAAATCCAATATGTTGTCTCAAAAATATCTAGTGTATCTGCTTCTCAGCTGAGATCTTAGAAAAAGTCATGATGACACCTTGTACAGAGAAGGATTACAAGAGGAAATGAAGTGGTCTAAACCCAGCGGTTTAAAATTGGTGCCTGTAACTTGACATCTGAATGCGTGTTTGGAGTCGGTGACAGCTGTGTGTTCCTAGCACCTGTGGAAACCAGGCTACCTTAGTTATTAAGGATTTAGAGTCAAACCCTGCTATTGATTTTAGCAGGGCTAGGATTTCAGTCTACATGACTAGTGCTAGCCGTTCAAGCCTGATGTTTTCTGGCCCAAAGAACTCAGTTAAAAAGTCTTCCCAGAATCTTCTCTGCTCATTTATCATAACCTACTCCGTCTCCTGCATACCAGCTTAATTTCATTTCAGTTTCCAGTTTGATATGCACCGCGGGGATCTCTTTCCCAGGCAAAAGGCAATATGAGGTGAGAAGAAGAGCATGCTGCCAGCACAGGTATAGGCCTGCATAATGGAGCTGTGACACTGAAAGAGGCTTTTCGTTTTAACAACTTTTCGAGTGGGGAGCGAAAGACATAATGCAGATGGCATAATTGAAGTGGGAGAATGAAACATTAAGCATGCACAGAAGGGATTAGAGAGGAAGACTTTTGGGGTTATTTAATTTTGGCTCAGTTGTTATCTAACAGTTTTGTCAGGAAAAAATGTTAAAGCTCCTTGCAAGTCCAGAAAAACTAAGGAAGATTATTACCTGGCTTGGAGTACGTAAAACCTTGTAAAACTATCAGACTTGAGAGAATTTATTCTTTATTACGTGATATCATGTTCTACAAAATATCTTTCCTTGCACAGCTCTCACAGGTCCCCTCTCTTCATTTTTATAGACTTGTCAATTCTGGGAATGATCTAATCATGATGAGAATTTAAGGTATGTATATGCATTGTACTGAATGTTAATAATTCATGAGCTCTTGGTTTCAAAGATCTTCTCTGTGAAGCTCTGCAGTTCAAAAAGGAATGCCTTAACATAAAAAGGATGCTAAGCCTCATATTTAACACCTAATGAAATCATTAAAGAGAGATCAGGCATGATTGCAAATGTTAATTTATCAGATCTCACACATGCCACAAGTATGGTGAACAAAGAAGGGGAACTTTAAAAACCTATAAGGTCTCATTAATTGAGGTAAAAAATATAACAGTGAAGAGAGTTCAAAGGCTGGCCATGCTCCTTCAAGACAAAGGGACCAATTCTGTGTATACCTTGCTTTAGAAGGAAAGTCCTTCTAAAATCATGGGGAGTTTTGCCAGAGAAAAGACTGCAGGATCTAGTGAAAAATCAGGCGCACTCGGAGCATTTCTTCTGGATAAGGAGCCCTGTTGTGTGTTAATGACACAACCGAAAGCACGGCTGCTCCCAGAGAGCGCTCCACGCCTGTGGTATCGGTTACCTACAGGAACTCCAGGAAGAATACATATGAGGATAAGAAATAGTCGCTCTTTATTCCTGTCAGTAGGTTTTGCCTTTGACTCCACTGATCAATATCAGCCGTGCATTGGTTACTATGGGAATGAGGCTTTCCTGCACTCAATAAACCCCAAGTTCCTTTTTTTACAAAGGTGAGCAAAATACTTTTAAAAGAAGGTTTTATCTGCTTTATGCCTTGGGGGACTCTGCAGCCATCACTTTAAAGGTACTTGGACACTTTGAAATGCAGAATATTATGATCTAGCTTTGGGCAAGTAAAGACTTAAAACCATTTGTTTACCCCAGAAATCAATGTCAAATTCATGTAGAAATCTATACGCGCTCTGTGCCTACCCTGTGTGTGTGTTGCTGTACTCACGTGTGTGTGCACGTATGTGACTGTATGTGTGTGTGCCATGTGAGCGTGTTTGTATCTATATGTGCTCTACATTAGCAGATACATGGAGATATAAACCTTAATGTGGATTACCTTTAAGGCTTGAAAAGAAGATAGTGAGATAAAAAATATCTAACAATACCTTGGACTCAGCGCCTCGGCTGAGCTAATTAATCTGCCCTTACAATGATCTCAGCATTTCTGATTATAATACTGGGATAAGAAATAACCTACTTTCCACTTTTATTTATGATAATACATTGTTTGATTATAAAATATTTAGCAATGCATTAATACATATTTCTGGTGGCATATAGTGCCAAGCATATGTGAAATAATATGTACAGCATTTTCTGAATGGAATTAATTTAAACAGAAACTATGATGGATGTGATCTTGGACTGCTGCAACATCAGTTCGGCAATGTAACCTCTTCAGAGACTTTCCAGGTGAAGCAGAAGAGTGGCAGCAAACTGCCACATAAAATGCTGCCAGTTATAGCCAATCTGTCACATGTCTATACCTGGGACCTATTGTTAATTGGCTTGAAGGATGTTAGGAAATAGTAAATTAATCCTTTTTTACCCTCTTTGTTCATTTATGTTTTACATGTTTTTTTGGTTTTGTTTTTGTTTTTGTTTTTTTTTATCGTGCTAGAAATAAAAATAATGAAAGGTAATTATGATGATTTTCTCAACTTGGAAGGAACTATAAAGGATGGGAAGTTGATGCAGAAAACTATCCGGGTACCTTCTAGACCACTTCATGTCCCAAAGAGATTTACAGTGTACGTAAACAGCAAATTAATAAGGAGTGTCTAGTCAAAGCAGAGTCTGGGAAAGAGTTCCCTCATGGGCAAAGGAAACAATTTCACGTTCCCTCATCTCTGTAATGGCCTCCCCCCAACTTGAAGCATCTGCTTTTAGACTATGAACAGGCTCTGCGTTCACTGGATTTCTCCAGTGCTCCTCAATGATGATCCCAGCTGCAGTGAGTTCCTCTTTTATCAACACCAGCTACCAGAAGCTTGAGGCTTGTCATGATATCTCTGCAACCCTATACACAGCTGAACAACAGTCTAAAGGGACAAAAGCCCACTGTCCTTCTTAAGTCATTGTTGGACCAAAAAAAAACCCACAAAGTTAAACAGGCATTTTTGGGTCTTATAATAAAAAATCTGTATAGGTTGTAACAAGTTTCCCATAGCCTCTCACGACAGCTACACACCAATGGCCAGGACTCAAACTCACACCAAAGGGGCACAAGGGAAAGAGCCTTTTCCTGACAACTGACAGACAATTTCAGAAGTGTATATAACTATAATATTCAGTAACCCTAGAAAATAATGTTGAAACTTAGTCCTTTGATTTAAAATCTGGCACTTAAACCACAGAAACACAAATTCATGAGAAGAAAACATGTATCATTGCTTTCCTCTGCAGTTTTGAGGCACAAAATGAGATTGTTAAGTGTCATTTCTTGATACCATAAAAGCTTCCCTTAATTTCAGATTATTAATTCTTTAAATGACTTAAAAGGATATCTTTCTTGAGACTAAAAAAAAGTAAAATAAAAAACCCCAAACTAGAGATGTTCTAAAGAAGTTCAGAACTGAAGTTGTAAACGAGTTTATGCAAAACCAAATTGGAGAGGACGCTCACTCTTGTTTCACAGTTTGCCAAACTAATGGGACCAAAGTGAGTGCTTAATCAAAGTCGATATTGGCCTGCTGACTCTCAAGAAACAATCTAAAAGTGCTTTGGGGGCTCTTTCTATGTTCATTATCTTTTCCTGTGTCACTTGGTGTCTCTAATGATAGACGAAGAAGCACTTAAAATGTCTCTACTCAATTCTCTTCACTACTGAAATCTCAAATTAAATACTTATCAAGAAAAAAAAAATCATATTTAGAATGAGATCGTGACACAAGGATCTTCTGAAAAACAGCCTAGGATAATTCAGCAACCCCACTGGATCTTGCATTTAGAGCAGTCTGAAGTATTCAAGTGACTCAGCAACTCAGTGGTGGGTAATTTACAACTCACTCCTCACATTGTGAGCCGAACTGAGAGCTTACAAACTAAAGTGCTTCTGCATCAGCCTTTGCTGAATGCAAATGCAGCATGCCCAGCTCAAGCAGTTGATATCAAAACTAGAAGTTTAAAACTAAGGGCAAAACATTAAAATACTTGTTCTCTTTTGGCTGATTGAAGGTAGCTCCGTTGAACTGGTTGGAATTATCCAAGACTAAGACATTACTCCAAGCAGGCAGGGTCAACAGGCAACTTCATTTGCAGAGTAGAACATGAACAATATACAGTGAAAAACACCATGATTTTCTAAGCTTTTGAAGAGTGAAAATATCAGATTAAAACAAATCTTAAGTCTATCCAGAACAGAAATGCGTATACTAGAGAAAAAAAGTCTAATATATGTTGAAGCTGAAAAGTATTCCCTAAATAAATTTGCAAAAAATATTAGTCAGTAGCCATTTAATTATATGGGTGTCCGCCACGAAGAACCAACAAGCACAAAGCCTGATTCTCTTGTGACAACAAAAAAACAGTGCTTTAGTACTTTGCTACTCCTATTGGAACTGATTTTAAGGGGCTCATTCAAGAAACTAAATACTTCTTGACTATGACAATGGGTAAGAGAATCTTGTCCCACATCTAAAACGCAAAAAAATTACTCTGGAGATAGGTATTATTTTTGCATATTTACCAGTCCTATACTAACAAAACGTCTCTTGTTAAAAAGAAGTGAATGAAATTCTATACGCAATGAACTCCCAAGAAGCTGTTTTATCACTGCAAAGAAAAATAAAGCTCAGATTTTATCCGAAGAATTTAAGGCTAGTTGATATCATGCAGAGGTCAACAGGAGGCTTACCAGACTAAGAACTTATGGATTTGAACCTAAAGTATCATCTCATGCTAATGCAATATAGTTTGGTTTTGAAGAAAAATGTATATGTAATTACTTTTAATTTGATTGTAAATTTTCCTTCTTGAAGCAAAACGCTAAACCTTAGTTGCACTAGAAAGACATGCAGCATAAAAAACTGGCCACATACGTACTTAATATAGGGGGCATAAAAATACTAATTAAGATAAAACATTATACCAGAGTACCTACAATAAACACAAATTAATAAACCAATCAGAAATGTGAGCACCTTCAGGAAAATTGTAGCATGCATCATATAATCTCATGGAGATAAGTAAGGAATGTCTAATGTGAATTTTTTTTAATGGACCAGATAATTTGGGGCATAACTGGGAAAAGTCTCCATAAAGACCGCAGCCTGTAAAAATGCATATATAATTTGTAAGAAATGGTATTCTCCCATACAGAGAGGGCATGGACTCAGCAACTTTTGGGCTCCAAGCCCTTCCAGAAAGGGGTGCAGAAGAATATGTTTTGCTGGCTACAGCTGGCAATATTCCAAATGATAATATGGAAGAGGAATTCATATCCATCTCTAGAGAGACACTAGGAAGCAATATTTTTAAAAATTAGCTAAAGTAGCTTTTCTCCATCTAAAAATGTCATAGCGTTTGAAATACACTACCTCAATGACTGCTCCATGCTAAGTACGTGTTGTTCAAACAGAGTAAGCTGTCTCACACAAATACTTTTTGATGGGCATACAGAGCACTTTCATAGGGAACGTGGGTGTGTTTCACACCACAGTGACCAACGAAGGCTTTGCAAGTTATTGTCCATTAAGAACTGCTGGAATAAATGCAAAATTAGATATTCTGGCTTTAACCATCAGGAGAGTCTGAAGCAGCTGATGCGGTAAAGTACATGTCCAAAACTGGTTTATGTTTATTGTACCATGTTTATGTGTTCTAAATGAATACTGACTTTACCTATAAATGCTGAAATTCAGACGTTTCCAGTTTTAATGCCTATTAGGATATGTTTCAAAGTAAATTACTCACATATAGAGAAGCTTATAGGAATTCTGAACTTACACTACTTTCTTCAATAAGATGTCTCATTCTCATAACCTGAGAGGTTTTCAGCTCTTAGTTCAATGGTGGAGGTTATTCTTTATCTTTAAAATGTCTTTAAAAAGCATTATTTAACTGAATGTTCTTCAGTGGTGGGAAGACCACCATGCCATGGTTAAGAGCCAAACTCAGAGAAGCTGAAAAATAGAGATTGTCCCTTTTACGTGTAGTCAAAATCTAGATATCTGAAAAAGACAAAGAAAAAAACAAAACCAAATGAAAGACCAAAGGATGTTCTCTGAGACTACATTCATTGTTTGTTCACGGGACTCTCAATTACTCATCCTTTCCAGTAGCATAAAAGCTCAAACAGGTATTATGACAATTTTACCCTGGAACTGTTTGTGAGACTTATCATGAGAATGAACGTATGAGACCCATAGGTCTTTGTTAGTTCAACTCCCTGCCTTCAGGAGTTTTTCTGACAGATACAGTGTAATTAGAAAATAAGAATGTCCTCGTTTTCATGCTGTTTTCACTTGCATTCTCACAGTATAAAGTACCAAGAAAGTAAAATATTTTTTTTTTAAATGGTGAGTAGTTCAACTGTGGAGTCACTAGGATGTAGCAGAAGCCAAAAGTTTTATAGTTTCAAAAACAATTTGGAAAACTCAGTGAAGAACAGTCCATCAGACACATAATGATACACATAAACCCTCTAGCTCAAGAGTGTGTGTGGGAGTCTTCTGGGAAATGTCCCCATAAGCCTTGCCCAAAGTCAGATCTTTCCTGCAAGCATCTCTCACTTGCCACAGGTAGAAGCCGGAGACAGAGGTAAATGGCCTGACCCAGCATGGTTTTACTTCTGTGAGGAAGAAATTGTGATTAATTTCCATCCAGGTTTGACTGTATAGATTTCTTCTGAAAAGTCTTAATGCTGCTTCTTTATTCTCTTGGTTTAGTTATTTAGTCTCTTAATCAGAAGAAAACTAGTTGTTCGTTCTTTCCTTTCTTTTTTAACAGCTTCACTCTTTGGTCAATCTTAGCCAAATCAGAATAGAAAAACATCTATACTTTTATGTTTCATAAAAATAGGCCAACAGTGGAGGAGACATTATGTCCCAACTGAGGGAAAAGCTACAGGGTGAGCGTAACCCTGATAAGCACCATAGAAAACAACTGAGAATGCAAACTCAGATCACAAATCCATAGAAAAAGTATTGGTTTCACTACACAGAGAATTGCTTGTTCTTCACTCTTGGTATGGTCTAAGTTGCCTTTCAGGCAACTACTGTACCTCCCATGGCATTCAATGACACACAAAGGATGGTACAGCTGGTTTTCTGAATGTAAGCAACAATTACAGAACGTCTATATAAATAATTTGCTATGTTTTTTGTTTTGTTGGTTTTTTTTAATTATTGTCTCATAATTTTCTTTTTTTTTAACTTTTGCCTTAATATTATTCTTTCAAAGGAAATAGTTTGTTCACTCGTTGAAATCTAAACCAAAGAATGTGTCGTCCAGATGCGGAGGATGAGACTTTAAATTAGGAAAATGGCAAATGTATACTACATTAAAAAAATATTTGTGATTTCAGTAAGTAAATTAAACAAATTGTTGACAAATTATCATTAACAATATACAGGATATTTAACCTTCTGCTTTAAAAATTCTGGTGTTTAGACACAGTCACAGGTCATCTAGAACCATAGAGCAAGGACAGTAATTTAGTCTAAGTGTTGGGACTTGGGACCTCTTATCTTTGACCTATGCTTGGATATTGGGACAACTTTTTGTCTCTCTATAACCCTTTGCAATATTTACCAACTGAGCAAATGTTAGAAAACCCGCAAGGAAGTTTGTAGAGTTGAATATCTGAAAGAATAAACAACCTGGTAGTTGCACTCTGAAGCCATGCAGGTGCTGTTTCTTCTGAGTGTCTCATACCTGTGGCTCCACAAATCCCTATGTACATGTTGTTCTGGCCAATATTGTACATTGCTGGAAATAGCTGAGATGATAAATATCAATGCATACCACTTTAAAAATCAGTTCCCAGTCTGGAATCACACCGTGGCTGGAGAATCTGTATCCACAAGTAGTCATACGAGTGATAGAAGATACAACATTTTGGATGCTTATCTGAATCCACAGCTCTTTGATCTGAAAATCTTGCCATGTGGCTTTCATGATAGCAGTCTCAAGCTGAATGGCTCTCTTAGATACTAAGACAGTTAAATGAATACACAAAGAAGGAAAGAAGGTTGACTGAAGGAAGACATAACAAGAACAGGAAGAGCTTTCTTGCTTTTTTTTCTAGAATAACAAAAATGAGAAATTAAATAGCCTTGTTGTCTAAATAAAATGCAAACAGTTACTAAAGAAACTCTTGCAAGCAGTTTTCACCTCTGTTCACCAGGACAACCCATGAAACCTAAGAAGCAGTCAAACTTGTTTGGAACCCATCTTGGCCAATATACTGCAAAGAGTAGAGAGAAATCGAGAAAAAGAAGTGGTAAAAGCAGGCAAACATTAAAAATGCCTGTTAGAAGATATTTTGGGATTATTTTCTTTATTCTTCTCAAAAGAATTAATTTACACACAGTCCTTGCAGCTGCAAAACTGTCCAGTGCCTGGAGGTTCACTTGGTTGATTAGAAAACATGATATTATGAGAAAAAATAATCACTATTGGCAGCACTGGAGTTGAGGACAAGCATATTTTGCTTTGTAACACCCTATTGTGCATTAACCAGATGCCGTGACGGTGGTAATGTGACCTTGGCCATGGCGAGCCCTGTGGCGTGTTCTCTGTTGAGCGTCCTGTGCGGACGGCGAGCGACTCTCATTCGGCTCAGGCTGGCAAACAGGACCCTTTGCACCACTCTGTGCCCACTCAGTTTAAACATGATTCATGTTTATGTTGTTTCCAAGGTTTCCATGGCAAATACGTGTTCACATAACCGTTTTGTTTTTTTAATAATGACTTGGATCTTCCATCTAAGAACCTTTCTCAATCTGCGCATTTCCATTAAAATGTATTTTTTAGTTATTTTTTTGAAAAAGAAAAAAAAAAGAAGAAAAGATTGACATGAAAGTGAGTGCTGGTCAGCTGTTCTTGGTGGGGTTATTTTTACAGTGACTCAGTAGAGCACTGGACGAAATGTCTCATCTGCATTCCAGAGGCTCTCTGATGGACATGGGTGTATTTGATGTCTGTAGGTACTAATGTTTGTTTGCAAAAGGAATTTAAACAAAACAAAATGAGTTTTCCCCAATATCCCATCCAAAGAACACTAATGAGCGTCACTGAGACCTTCAGACATTCCTTCCATGTGTAACTGCTTAAAAAGATAAAGTCTCTCCAGAATTAGAAGGGATCCAAAAGACAGATTCGCTGGGAAGGCTTCTGTAACACTGTTTATTTAGGACATGTGAGGACATGTTACAAGAGCTCATTTCAGCCTGCTTGGTTATCACACACACGAAGCCCTGTGCTGATGAATTTGCTTTGCATCTGTGGCTCTGCAGAGCTCTGTGCTACTGCATCCAGAGAGTTTCCAGAATCTGACCTGGTTTGGTTTGTTCCATAACACAGCAAGCTATTAGACACGGACCAGAACTGAATCGTGCTAAAACTGAAGTCCTGATGGTTTCTAGAGCAGGTGTTATACAACTAGCACTTGGAGGAATTAATCTTATTCCCCACTGCTAGAAATGGAAAGCTTCCCACTGAACTGAAGGTGCTCAGGGCAGACCCTAGGAAATTTGAAGTAATTGTAGTTAATAAAACCCACGCCGTTGTCTGTTCCACAGCTCCGCGAAGCTTCTGCTGTCAAAGGAAGCTGCTGCCACCCACCTGTGGGGTGACCCACGGGCTACGTCCCCACGCACACGTCTGAAGCACGAGCCATGAGCTGGAGGCAGCTCCACTTTCATGATGCAACAAACTGGGATGTGGGGATTGCACGCACACCAATGTTTTGTCGCTTTCCTGGGCTCAAGCAGCTAGAGTAGTTGAACACATCATTCTTTCCCTTGTCTGAGAAACATTTACTGCTTGTTACAAAAGGTTTAGGGATGGCATACTGTGTAATAGCTTAGATGACTGAAAACAAATTTAAATATAAGAAATGTGCTGGCTTATTTTTTGCACGTTGTAAATACTCTTAGAAACGGCATGGGGCCTTATTAAGTTTGAACCTCAGGTCTTTCAACTTCCTTGAGAAAAGAGAACAAATGGTAAAAGCATGAGGAAATAAGTAACCTCTGTGATTTCCCACTTCAGTTCAAGCCCAGATATTTTTGTCAGTTGTTAATTACAGTCATATTTCTTTAACACCTTTAAAAAAGAAACAGCAAGCAAAAGATTTCAAAGAGAGAGGTTGCACCAGCTCAGAAAAGTTCTGATTTCTCCAAACATGCGGTAACCCACTGGGCAAGGAAGATCTGTGCTTCCTGCAGACCCTATTGCCAGTTCTTCACAACTGAGAACTTTTGATTATTTTCCAAACTCGTATGGAAATCAACTGGGTTAGTCACTTTAAAAAGAGACCCCTTTGTGCTGCTCTGTAACCCTTCAGTCTTTTGTTGGGTTTTGTTTCTTACACACTCTTATTGCTAGATACCGAATTGTATAAATATCTACCCAAATGCTAGCAGAAAAGCTGCAGTAGGACAATAAAGAGGTAACTATTGTTATTTATTTATTTTTTTACTACTGTTCCAGCACAATGATGTTGTCATTGCAACAGTTGCTTCCCATGTTTGGAAGAGGAAATAGATAAAACCCCTAAGAATCTAAAATGTATTTATGCTTGGGAACTATGTTCAGAGGGTTATTTGGGCGGGGGTTTTTTAGGCAAGGGTTGGAATGTGATTATTTTTACACAGGGCCATAAGTACTACTCTGAAAAAGGCAGATGACCTGCCTTTCTATTTTTCAGTATAGACTAATCTAGCCATTCACTTCAAAAATAGGAACCTCAAAAGTGCTTAGGCTTTTGCCAGTGAAATCCCCTTCAAGGTGGAGTCAGCCTGCGGACTGGTGGTAGGTAGCTCAGCCCTGCAAAGCTTGTGGCGTGTCCTGCCAGCTGCTTCAGATGGCTCCCTGTTTAGCGCAGTGCCTAATTGCAGAGCCTGGCATCTCCTTGCCCAGCCGAGACCCTGTTGCTGGGGCTACGCCTGAGCCGCTCCCCAAGGATCACACAGCAGAGCAGCCACTGAGTGCAAGAAGCCTGTGTCTGACCGAAATGTCTGACTCTCTCGTATGCAATCGGCGGCACTCCCTGGTAACCCTGCAAGGGTGATGGATGAGCAAAGTTTGGTGTTTAATGGCACAGGCACCTGTGCTACTCTGGAGTTACTGCACTGTGCTGTGATACGATGCCAGGTTGGACCCAGCTGCTAGAGCCCAGCTGAAACATCTTCCTTTTTCACACTCTATTGTTTCACTTTTTTGTCAAATTATGCTATTTTCACTTGATCTTTTTCTTCAGGTAAGCATATTTAAAAGAAAAACCTATGACCGCTGCCACCATAAACCATTTACAGTGTACTCACACAGTATTTTGCAACGAATATCATCCCACTCTGCTGACTGGGTGATCCAGTAGTCACAAAGTTGTGAGTAGAGACAGCAGCGGTGAGCCCAAATTAATATATATATATATGTATACTACCTCAGAAAGTGCCTCGTTAACATGTGCCTGCAAAGGGCTGTTTAGCCCTACTGACAACTCTTCATAGCCTACAGGTTTCAAAACAACCAGAGCTGAAAAAACAACAAAAGGATAGACTGTGATGATCCTGTGCCCAGAAAAATCTTAGTCCCACAGTTGAATTTCTAAGATACCAAATTATTTACCATTCACTCTGCCACATGTATGTAACTCCTTTGGTGGCTCAGTGTACTTGGGGGACTTTCGGTGGACAGGTTTGATGCTGCACATCCTGAGGCTCTGTTGGAGGTTAGGTTTTACAGGATCCTTGCAATAAGGATGGGGAGAATTGCTATCATTTAAATATTGAGCAGAGAAATATGTTCTCCTCAGCCTAGTTGCATAATTCTAGTGGTTTTAGTTGTGCCTTCTTCACATAAAGTGAAAGTTTTATTTTGTTTCTGAGGAAGAGCAGTGAGCAAAGGAGCATTGGAGATGGTCAAATACTGAGAAATAGGTCTGGGAACATATTCAGTCATGAATAAACAACCAATAAGATGATTCATTGCTATGCACAGGTGCCTAACATTTGCTGTGTGGGAACACAGGGTGATGACTAGGTTGTTCATCATGCCACTATGTCTTAATACAGAAAACTTTCCTGGCTTTCTATTGAGACTGTGTTATCCCCTAATATTTCATGATGTGCCGTCTCATATTGGAAACTATCAGTTACCCAATAAATGAGTAAGCAAAACCAACCGCCTATGAGCAATAATGCGTCCTTAAGGATGATCAGCAAATCCCAAAAACTCTCATCAGAAAACTAATTATTGTGTTTCTGGGGAATACTTACAGGTCATGTGCACAGGCAGCTTTTGGTCTGGTTCATAAGGAGAAGAAAGCCAGCGCATGGGGAGCCTGGGTATTCCTAAATACAACACCGGCTAATGGAGAAGGCCCACTGCAGCAGGCTGTGGTGTTGCGTATTGGCAAACCACCACAGCAAATATTGCACTGGATAAGGGTTAAGGCATGGCCACAAATGCTTAAAACAGAGCAGGGAAAGGGCTTCTGAGAGGCTAGAAAGGTTGCATCCTCCACTATTACATTAGAGGATGGCAGCCCCCACTGCCTTCTGCATCATCACCTGGGATTTAAAGTACTGTAAACACCCAGTGCAGTCCCTAAACCCGCCTTCGTTCCTCTGCAAAGGGTCCCATTTCCCCTTGTCTAAGCAGGGCTGAAGGTGTCCTGGCTTCGGTGCACCCCTTGCATTGCACAGCCTGCAGCCTCCCGCCTCCAAGCACACAGCCGGCTTCTCCGCACGGAGCTGCTACACTGCCGCTCACTCCAGCTTTTTGCCTCCAGCTCTGCCTCTCCACTCATGTGTCCACTCTCCCAGACTGACAGTCTTGGAGACAGAGCTCACTTTTAGTTCAAAACCAGGTAGACAACTCAGTCCTTTAAAAAAAAAAAAAAAATCTCATATGCCACTCATGGACATATATATGAAATTTAACGATGGGATAACTATTTATAGTTTAGTGATCTAGGGGCCAAATCCTGCTCTCAGTTACACTGTTTAGGCTTGAGAATAAGTCAGCTGAAGACAGCGTGACTCAAAGCAGAATTTGGCTCTAAATATTTTAACTGTAGCATGAGTTTGTTGTCTACATGACTGAATTGCCTTAAGAAAATCAGTGCCTCCTCTTTGCCTTTGCCAGTGGGGCTGCAGTGATCCTTGTGTTTATTTAAGGCAAGCGGTGTTCATGCCTCACCTCCCGCATCTGCATGTCATGCCACTCACCTTTCCTTTCATGTTGGGTGCTTTGCATGTAGGAGCATTTAACTCTTTAGCAATTAGTGCCAGGATTCAGATCTCATGTTTTATTTCTCTGGATTTCCCAATCTCTTGAGGGCTAATTATAAATGTTCTCCAAGAGCACCACATCAGTTGCTGGAGAGTCTACATGTACATGAAAGACGCAAGGCAGGGCAACTTCATCAAATGCTCTAACTGCGACTAGAGACAGTTTAATAGCAACAAATATATTTGGTTGTCCTTCACAAAGACCTTTCCCCCAGCTGCTTATATATATGTGTTTATCTCTGGTTTTGCACTGTCAGGAAACAGGTGCTTTTCTATTAATAGATACGATGCAGCAAGGCAAGAAGAAGGTGCAGTAGTATATGAAAACAGGTGGTCTACAGTTGAACAGTTTATAAACAATAACTAATCACTCAAGACCTGTAGCAGTTTCTAATGAGGACTATAATTACAAGCCAGGTGGCTGTAGTTAGAGGAATACATTGTTTTTAAACAGGTTACTTGACTCAACAGCAGTTTTACGGGAGGCAGGATTGTCTACAACATATGTTCCCTCTGCTTCTCCTTTTCTTTTTTTCTCTCTCTCCCTGCATGTGTATGTAGGGATGCCTAACGCCTTCCAGTACAAAACCCTGTTTTCTGTCACTTATGATTCCACAGACTTGTAATTGCTCTGGCTGAATCCTGAGTGCTTACGTCAGGGGTAATTTTTGGAAGAAGTCAGCATAAACAATTTAGCTATTTTTCAGATTGATGGTAGGGAAAATAAGTTGGGGGTTTTTTTTGCACATTAGAACGTTAAAGCAGTGATAGGGCTGTTGCTGTGTGAGGCATACAACAGAGTTAGACACAAGCTGAAAAGCGATGAAGGACTACATGCCCAAAGCCTGTTTCTCTATTTTATTATTCATTTTAATTGGTCTAATAATAATTCCTTTTCCTAAAATCTTTGCTTACACTAAGAACAGTTTTAATTATTTTTTTGAAAAGCGCTGGTGCCCCCCTACTTTGACTCAAGATGTTGAATTCTGCAGGAGCAACATTCGCAATGCCAAAGACTTACGTTGTTTTACTGTTCCCCTGAAAATTCACCCAAACGTGGCCAAGTCATAGGCCTCTGAACACGCTCAGAATTTGCAATGAGATTCACAAAAGGTTTCACAAGTAGGGAGCATGGTTCATTCACCTCTGGGCTGTACACGCTGCTGCAGCCAGTGCCATTGCCAGGGGCCTCTGAACAACCTCGTGCTCTGGCTGCGGAGGCTGAGCTGTGCCCTCTGGGACATACTGCCCTGCTCGGGGAGGGATAGGGAGACAGGAAAAAAAGAGGAGATAGTAGTGATATAGTGAAGGACTTGAGAAACTGGAAACAAAACGAGAAAGTGAGGGTAGCCACAGGCAGGCAGGAGCAAAGAGTGATGGGGTTTCTAGCCAGTAGGGAATATTTCCCTCCCAATGTCAGCCCAAAAGAGACCATCATGAGGTTATGTCTGCAAAGCCACTACGGCATTATTCTGAGGTCGAACTTGTCCCACGTCAGCCTGGGCAGACGCTACTGCTCATTTCTCATTTGCTATCTGTGGGCAATCTGCCAGCGCTCCACCAGAAAGCAGGTGTTGGAAGTAGGGAGGAGGCACCACATGCTGCACAAACGGCATGCCAGAGACCACCTTTTACAGCAATGCTCACAAATGCATTGTCTGTGCATCTCCTATTGCAAACATCTTAAAATACCATTGGTGAAGTGTGTGTCTCAGCCCCACCAGCGGCTGGTCCATGCAGACAAATACTGCAGCTACTTCATTAACTCTGCTCTACTGTGGTTCTAAATTTTCCAGTTCTGCCCAAGACCTGTGACCAGTTCAGTATGGCACCATATGCCGCAACTTCTGAAATTATTCTTAACCCCTGCTTATTTTGTAAAAAATAAATCATACAAAGAAGACTACATTAAGGCTCTAGGCTAATTCACTTATGTCATTCCAGAGTCAAGGTTGATCCGGAAGCTTGATTTGAAATGATGGGCTGAACTTAAGCACTTTCTTAAGTGATTTGCTGGATTGGAGCATATGTGTTATGATACGGTAAATCACTATAAGATCACATATGAATTTCCACAGGGCCCTCAGGTCTATATAATTAGCACAGCTTCTATGTATAGAGCCCTTGGCTCATTTGTTGCAAAGTTTGGAAACCATGAAGTCAACATGTCAGGGAACCACCACAGGAATAAAGACTCGCCACTGCTTAGGAGACTGAATGACACCCTGGAAAACTGGGTTCTGCCTGTGCGGAGTTTGTAAGTGAAGACCAGCAAGTCATTTAGGCCAGTTTCCATGAGAAAGCAGTGGGTATCCTTGTCCACAAGGGCCTTCCTGTGCCGAGATGCTGAGTGCCCCTCACTTTGATCACTTTGAGATCTGTAAAAATCCCAGCTACACTGCAAATGTCTTGATTTGGACACTTAGAATTATGGGAGAGTTTTGATCTTAATCTTTCTATACTTCAGCATTTCTGGTCAATAAAACAGGAGAAGTGATGCTTCATCACAAGGATACTGCACAGCAGATTCATAACTTTGTGGAAACAACAGTGACACACTTAATAATTTTATATTCAATAACGGGTTTGGATAGTGCCATATATTGAAGGATTATTGTGAAAGGAAACACATGGGAGGACCACATTATTCTCAATATCCCCAACTTACAGTCTATTCAGCCATATTTTCATGTAATGTCAATATCTAATTCCTACAATGATTGGTGGTTTCTAAAGATATGCAGAGGGACAGGTAATGACTATGTGATGGCAACACCATATAAAAATATTTTCAGACTGGAAATATGGTTATAATGGTGGAGAGTTGTTTGTTTGTTTGTTTGGGATTTTTTAAAATACTATAGACTATTTCTAATCCTCACTGTTTCCTAAAGTTATAACTATTTTGCTTTGTGCTTTGGGAAATTCACAGGTTTGGTTTGGACTAGTTATAAGAAGCAGGATACAAACATAGAACTTAAGAATTTTTGGTTGATGCTGGAAGACACAGCATCAATTTATAGGGCTGCATTCAGGACTGCAATGAACCTGCCTACAGCAGCAGGAGTTCTGGTTTTCGGAGAGCTTTTCTGTTTCCTTCTGAATGCACACAAAGGTCAAAGTCCAGGTGAAATATCGTATCTTGCTTATAACTTTATTTTAGCCCATTTTGACATCTCCTTTGTCCTCAGAGCTACTACTTTACATTTCCTCAGAATGATGGCATCGTTTATTGGAAAATACCATAGTCTCAGAAAGGACTTATTGGTTTATTTCTTAAAGTTCCAGGAGTCTTATGTGTGGAGGTTTTCCAGACTCAGACAGGTAAATCTCTCTTGCTTGAAGTGCAAGACTGAACTAGACAATCTCCAGAGGTCCATCCAACCAACTTCTCTATGATGTGCCTGAAGTCTGGGCAACCAGGAGCTCTCATAACGATGCAAAGAAAGGAGACTACCTGTACCTGAGATTCTGTCCCAGTCATTAATTTGTTATTTTTCCCCTCATGCTCATGTACAGTAAGATATGAATGTCTCCCAAATTTTCATCTGTACTCCCTTTCCTGCAATACGTATTTCCATGTTTGCACCCAGTCGGGGAGTGCTGGATAACGCTGTCTCTATGCATTACACATGCAGGAAGGACAAATTTGCTGCCTCTGGATTTTTGGATGGGGGCTTGAGATGGATTAATTATATGTCAAGAGGGACTTGAGCAATAATAGGTGACTTTATGACTGTCTTTACCACTTGGTAGAAAGGTTACATTTAAAAATTGGCTTTACTGTACTGGATTTTAGGTTAAGTTCAAAATGCAGCTTCCGCTGTTAGAACTGAAGGGTCATATAAAATTCAGTGCAATAGAATATTTATAAGTATCTGGGATATTTGTAGGAAACAATAATGGGAGAATCAGAGCTCACAGATAGAAGGGGGAATTGTTAAATGGCAAATAAAAACTCCATTTTTCCAGCACTTAACCCTACGTATAATAATAATTATTACAAATCTGAGCAATGATTAAATTTCATTCTGAACCCGAGTCAAACATATGTGTATGGAAAATGATTTTTGTGTTAATAACTTGCGTGCTGTTAGCATTCAGAGAAGGATTGATGTGCATGCACATCACACATCTCAGACCACCTTCCACGTGCCAGCGAGGTGCAGGTATTCTTGGAGGAGATCTGGGGATTGACATGCCTCACTTCACATGTCTGGGGAGGAGCAAGGTCCTGTTTGTTTACAGCCTCTTCTTTCTAATCACATAATTACATCTTTGAAGGCAGACATCTGACAAAAGCACGGAAAGTGAACAAGGTAAACCTGCAGCAGCTATTGTTCCAGCTGTTATCTCATCACCCCTCTTCTCCTGCGAGATACAGGCGGTGAAGTGCAGGGTGTGTGTTTGTGCAAGGCTATCGTTTTACCTCGGTGGCGTGTGCCACCACAATTATCTCCCTGAAATACAAAAGTAAACTGGCTGTTGCGGAAACAGAGGGCATTCAAATGGAGGGTAACAGAGCAGACCTAATTAGCTTTAAGTACCTGTAATCCTAGGAGATTTTACCTAATGATAAAAGCCAGGGAAAGTCCCTCAGGTATGAGCAATAAGAGCCCAGCCAGGTTGGCGATGTATCAGGTGTTGCATGTCAGCTCTGCTGAATGCAGTCTATTGATCCAGAAGTTGCCTGTATTTTCTGCCACAAATTGAATTTAAATTGCTTACTTGAAGAAGACATCTGGCAGGTTAAGGTTTACCTGCTTCATATTTCAAAATCATTTTCTCCCCCAGCAAATAGGTAGGAAAGAGCTGTTTTGGAAGTAAACCAAGCAGAGCTTTTTAAAAGATACAGACACGCTTGTTCGCAATGCCTGAGCTTGAAGTAAAGAGTTGACATCTGAGGAATACATTTCAAATTATTAAAATAATAAAGCAACAAAGTTTGCACAGATTAAGCACCTGCACTGCGCCTTCAATCCTGCCAAATGAAATACCTAGCTCGCTGGATGAAATAATATACTAGCACTAGCAAAAGGTATAGTCCTCATTTGCATGAAAGACTTCCTTTTGGGGGGGGGGGGGTGTTTGTTGGTATTTTGGGTTTTGTTTGTTTGTTTGTTTTTCCAATTCAAGGCTATTGTGGCCAGTTAAGCTACTAGTTTATTAGTATATAGTTACAATTCTTATTTTGTTTTACAGAAGCCAGCATTCCTAACCTGTAATCTAACAAATACAGATCACTGACTGGAGGTTGTTGTGTAGAACAAAATTTTTTTCTCAGCATTTTTTGGGGGGTTTGTCCACCCGGGAGCTTCATATGACCTCTTTCTCCAGCCTTCAAGGCCCTGAATCACCTTAATTTATTTTCAAACCAAAGAGGCTGTCATTTTGAAAATGCTTGTTCTGATCCTATAGGGTTACACCTACAGTTTCCCATGTGCTTGGGAAGTCTGGAGCGCTTATGGTAGTTTGAGTATAAAGACACTAAGATAACCTGGGATCTGTCTATTTTGGACGTCTGAATTAGGGGTTCAAATTGAGTAAGTATGTTTTACATTAACAAATGAATATAATTCACATTAACATTAATAAAAACTCTGTGTGCGTGTGCAAACAATAAAGCCAGTTTAGATACTGTGAGAATAGGAAGCGGGGGAAAAAAGCACCTTCAGAATAACAACAGGCATAGGAGATAGCTTTCAAAACTGTTATTACATGCCTACTAACTTTTTTTTTTAACTGTTTTTACCTAAAGTGCCTCATAACTACTGGCCTGCTTATATATCAACCTGTTTGTCTTTCTTGTAAGGCATCTTAGCTGCTGTTTGGACAACATCCATTTGATAATTAAGCAAGATGCAGGGTAGACAGCTGCTTTTTTCTCACTCATTTCACTCTGTTATTGGTTAACTTAGTGGAAAAATGTAAATTTTCCAGGGACTTTAGGTTGGAGGTATCCCAGCCAAGGTAGATATGTGCTTGACTTGAGGTCTAATTTAACTCCTGTGTAGTATTGATCGGCTTGGCCCACCAGGGACCCTTAGAGTCTTCCTTTGCCAAAGGTAGACAATGGTATGAAAGTAAAGTGTAATAAATGCCCCTGTCCAGTCCCATGTCGATATACAGCTGCTTTTTTTTTCTCCTTTTTTGCTGTTTTGAGTGCATCAGTGTTTCACGTTTATTGTAGTGTGATGAAACACCTTTCAAAATGGCCAGAGGGACACTCAGCAGTAAGCATTTAGGCAGTACAAATTGGAGTGAACAGGAGGACAGTTAGCAGGGAATATTTCTGAGGTCAAAGCAAGCTGAATAGGAGCTGAATCAGCTAAAAGCAGAGTTGAGAGCTACAGTACCCACTGCAAAGTAAATATAGATTACATTCCTTTAGACAAATTGATCCACTGGAGGACGATAGGTCTTCCAGAAAAAGAGGTTGCTACAAAAGAATTAAGTATTTTACACTGACATACATACAAAGCACCCTTAAACACAGCAGCCAGAGACGTGTCACCAGGATAGTCCATACTTGGTCCTCACATGAATAAGTTGCAGTGCACTGCAAGATTTTAGGGTCCACAAGTCAGCATGTACCTGTGGATGCTGACTAGTATCCTGCCCAGTAAGAAAAGCATTAAAATTTGGCTGCTCAACTGAGCAATAATTCTCACTTAGGCGAGTAGACAAATCATAAGATTGCAGAGTAATTCAGGTGGGAAGGAGCTCCAGGAGGTCTCTGGTCAGACCTCCTGCCCCAGCAGGAGAACAGCTCTCAAGTTTCCTAAAGAAACTACTAAGTTCTTGAAAAAGGTGATAAAATAAATGACTTTGTGAAAGTCTCTCCTCTCTCTCCATTGACCCTACAAGTGATCTAGATGATAATCTTTTGGCTCCTGAAAAAATGTGACCATTGTGTGCATAATTATTTTTAACCAGTAAAATACCCAGGGAGGAACACAGAATTACAATTACCAATAAAAGTGCCATTGTCTAACAGTTGCAACGGATCATTTACAACCAGGTTATATCAGGAGAGCAATGTGAATAAATACACATGGCTCCACAAAAACCCCGAAGATGTCCCTTCAACATCACACCACAGAGAACTGTGCAGAACTGCGACTTCAGTAAGTGATTACCTTGTAGGGCAAATAAGAAGAAATATAGTTCAAAAATATAAATTATTATTTCCAAATTAGGAATGTGATGAACATATTTGTAAAAATGTCTTGAAACTCTTTACAAATATTTGCCCCCTCTTTCCAAAGAGGAAATTCTAGACTGAGAAAACACTGAAGGCACTAAGGAGAAGACTTGAACTTGGAGCTCTTCTTGAAGCTAAAGAACTCGATGCGCTTCTGCTGGGTCTCTCTGCAAGCACATAGGTATTACCCTTTTCTCTGTACAGTGGCACACCTTTCTTGAGGCACTACCCAGATGCACATCTGGAACAGCACTGTGGAGTTTGATTAGATGGAAACACAGCCATATTTATAGGTGAATTCTGCCCAGAATCTTCTCAGTGTTTAAAAAAAAAATCTTATAAATGAGATTAATTGTTTATTACAAGAGTGTGCAAGGCTTCTAGAGTGGTCGCACCATTGCCGTGAATTATTTTTTTTTCAAAAGAGAGCGTGCAAGATAGCATATTACATGGGGCTAGGATTTCATCAGCGCACAGGCAAGTCTAATGGATTTCCACGCTCAGCACTCCTCTGCCAAGAAGCTGACTTTTAATATGGGAAATAAACCCCTGCTCAGGATGGAGCAGTCCTGTTCAACCTCAGGGGTCCAGGCATCAGTGCAACTTTTTTGTCAAAGCAGGAGGTGTTTTGGAGGCATGTCCACAATGGAGTGTAACATTATAGGGGGCTGGATTTAGCTGGAACCCATAACTATTTATTGGATCTAAACCTACTCGCACACATAGTAGCACTGTCTTTTGGCAGTCACATGCAAAACTGGGCTTGATTATCTGGAAGTGGGAGCAAAATTACCAGAAGAGGAGAGATTAGCTTTATACATAGTTCATTTGTTGTTTGCTCTCTATGCTAACCGCCTTGCATTTTTCCATTTTGTCCTGAGTAACTGAGTATCCTGAGTTTTCAAGGGTAAGTAATTTTGTGATTACAATACATTTTTCCAGCCTAAAAAGCCATCAGTAAAGTGAATGGGGCTACTCTTGTAAGTGCTTAATGCCTGATGTAAGAGTTGCATGATCTAGTCCAGAAGTAACACAGTTACCTCAATTACTGTAGTCCCACAAGGCTATTCACAGCAGTACTTAGGAAATGTTGTAGGCTCAGGCTCTGGTATTATAAACTCCTCAGGGCAGCATGACTGTACACAGGATCTCATCAGTAGTTAACAAACAAGTCCTCTATGAGACACTAGCCATTTTTTGTACTAGGCTCTTATTTATTTTTATTTATTTTTTTTACATCTAGAAATGAACACAGTGTTATTAAAGCTATGGCAAAGCGCACAGTCTCACCGTATCGCTTTCCTAAAGCAACGCGACACAGCGAGATGCCATGTGTACTTTTGTGCTTTTTTACATTGTTATCAGGGAAAAATATGTCTTGCAATTTCCCAGGGGGCTCCCTGGGACAGTGTCTCAGTGTGAAAGGGCACCATGGGGCTGCCTCGGACAGTTTTCTTTCAATAAGTTTTTTTTTTTTTTTTCTATTGTAACCACTCTGCTCTGCTGCTTCACTGATTTCCCAGCTGTTCTTCTGTGGTGTCTGAAGTCGAATGCAGAAAATCTGTAGCTGAACAGCTCAGAAATAAGCAGCCGATCATGGCAAGCATGAGAAAACCATGAATACATCTTTCTCTTTAAACATAATGGTTTGATTCTCTGTTACGTGCTGGGGGCACAATGCGTAGTGTTTGTAGCCATACTTCACAGGCAAGGTACCAACCGGAAGATAAAAAGACCTTGAGTATCCCACGTCAGAGCTGGCTTAAGGACTGCAAAAGGTACAAGGTTCCCAACACAGAAACTTATTTTATTTTATTGTTACTTATATCCACATGCAAAGCTGTGAGGGTCTCCCAGGTATAAGTTAGGCTAGACCTAGGTAGAAGGAGTTAATTGTTCCAGGAGCACTGAGCTTTCCCTGACAGGGGTCGACTATCACTCCATTACACAAGGGAATGACAAGATTGAAGGCCCTTCCAACTGTTTATCTTTTTCTATGTAATGCCCCAGAAGGCATTATTTCTTGTATGACTTCACATGGAGAAAAACCAAGCAAACGAAGAAACAATGTCTTTCCAATGACAGTTGATAGTATATCTACAATGCACTTTTCCTCAGTTAAGAAGTCCTTTTTTTGATATATTATAAAAATACATGCACGTGATAAAAGAAATTCTGCAGGAACATGCAATAAGTTTTGAAAGTTGAAGTAGAACCATAGACAAAATGGGATTGAAAGGATCTAGAAAGGTCCTTTTTCCCAAGGCGCAGGACTGCCTGCTCTTCCTGAGAAGTTTGTCTAGCTCTTTATAGGTAGTTTTCTTTCAAATGATATCAGAAAAACCACAGATTTGATATCAGTAAAATTTTTTTCTAACCTACAGTTCATCATTTTTATTTTCATCATTTTATTATAAGAGGAGGAGGGGTTGCAAGAGGAACAACATTTGAAAAAATAAAAGCATAATGTATGACTACTTCCACAATCATTCCTTTTGATTTCTTCATTTGAAATATTTTATACCTAAAATGTCATTCGAATACATTTGTAAAAAATAATGTGAAGAATATATTCATAACTGAAGTATGTGGTGAACAACTTATTCAATGTGAAACAGGATTTTATTTCATGGAATTGTTTCCAGAAAAATTCATATTTACTTGGTTCGAAGTTCTAATTCTTTTTTTTTACAAGACAGACTAAAAAAATCCAGCAGCTTTTCATCTGACCCCATTTCAATCAGATTTGTTTTAATTTTATTTAATTAAGTGAATGTAGTAAATCACATCTACTTCACCCTCTCTGATAAGAGTATCATAGGCAATATACTTCTTAAAGAGACATGTAAAGTTATTATTTCACTTCGATGTAATCATGTTTTTGTGTGTGTGATCTATCAAATCTCTGACCAAATTGATGTTATTGAACTTATTATTTTTTTATAGATTTTTAATATTATCTTGAATTGTTTTTATTTATTTTGAACATTATAATTTCCAGGTGTACCTCACATTTTGCAAACATGCTTTCTCTATGCAAGAAAATCTATACCCTTTTTATGCATCCGTAATGATGACAGGTATTGCTTACACATCTATTGATACGAACTTTATATACCATCTGGATAAAACCTAACTGTTTTGATTCAGACGCATTAGAAAGCTTCACAGACAGGTCTGCTGCAGCTCACCTTATTAGGTGTGACTGCAAAGACCCACCCTACAAACCAATGTACTGAGGCTCAAAGAAGTTAGACAACATCCCTGAAGGCTCCAGTACGCAGAATCCGACCAACACAGCCCTTCCCATTCAGCGTCCTGCTCCAGCAAGCAGGTTGCTCTTACTACCCCACAAGAGCCCAAACCCATTGTTTCCATAAAAAAAACAATAAAAACAAGGAATCACCACTTTTGCAGAAGTTTAGAAATGTAGTTTCAGTATTTCCCAGCATGTACCTAAGCACAACCTTTGTTTCCGTCTCCATTTTTATCACTCTAGGCAATGGAAACTGTACTTTCTATATTTAATGTATTGAAACTGCCTGGTCTCCAAGGTAGCAGGGGTATCTATATACACTAGTAGAATACATTTCAGGCTCAATCACTTTGAAAGCCTGGATAATAGAGGAGCACTTGTACTTTGGATAACAAAGTTATTTCCTTTAACATCAACAAGCTGCTCAGCTAGTAACCGCATCAGGCATTGATTTTGTTAGCCTGTTTGTAGGCACTGTAGGGGCCTTTTTAACCGATAAAACTAAAAAATTTGCAGATCATTCTTCATGTGCATTATTTCACAGAGCAGAGCTGACAGGAGGAGCTATATTAATTTCAGCATTGCTGTTTTGAATGTCAGTGGAACATCTGTAGGACCAGCCCTGGATCTGTCAACTGCAACCTCCCCATTTTAAGATAGATTGAAGCCTGAACTTACATCTCCAGCCAAATTTTATACCTGGTTCCTATTGGGACTGTAAATGTGCATTCACTTCCCAGATTTGCAGCTTAGATCCCGTACTAACGGCTTGAACGCCCAACTGGATTCAGATGTGGGCTTCTTCCTGCTATACTCAAGTCTATGTATTTCAACAGGCCAAAAATCTGCCTATTTATTCATTTGTCATTACCAAGTGCTAAATTAAAAGTATCATAAGCTACTAGTTATATATTCCCTGGCCATCTTTTTCTTTTTCTTGTAAGAAATGCTTGATCTACATTTTTCCTTTATAGCATGTGCTCTCTCTGAGTAGCAGCAGCACCGCAGTGCCCAGCACATCCCTCCTCCCACCCCTCACCATCTAACTCCTATTATCGGTAATGGGAACTAGGCATGTACATGAAAATGAAAGCAGATCCCTTAGTGTAAACTTTTTGACAGAAGTGTTCGTAACAACTTTTCAAAAAAAACCATGTCTCGTTTATTTTCCCCTTTCTTCCTCCCAGCTTTATGTCAGTCATCAATCGAACAGGAGACAACTCATTTCATTTCTGTGACACACAATGATGGACTTGTGTTACAACCCTGACTTATTTTGAGAACTTCAATTTCTCAAGCTGAAAGCCTGAACGTCCCATGCTTGGAAGGGCTATTGATCTGATGTAGATGGACAGCTCAAGAGGAACTGATACATTCCTTACAGCAATTTTTTTCTGACCACTACATAATGTAGACTTTCTGGTTGTTTGTTGACATCTAAAAACTTTGATTCTGTGATTTAACTGATACTCTTTTGCCGCTTCTACTCAATATTTCTCTGTACGATTTGATGTAGGAGTTATTTATTATCTACTACCTGGAATGGAAAAGCTGGTTCACTGTGATAAAATGTACGAATTCATAAGGCGGCAGGAACCTATAAATGCACATCACAATAGTACAGCTGCAAATGTGGGCCACTTCCAGATCCTAATCCTTCCCGGTGCCTTTCAGGAAATATAATGTCACCATGAAACGGGTTTGGATACCCACTCCCTGCCTCAGACAGGAGAGACCAGTCATTACAAGCAGCACAGGCCACCTTGCGTTCGAGCACAGATGGCATAAAAGCTCACACCACAATTTAATCAAGGAGGCTAATTTTGCTTCAAAGCAGGATAAATACCAGATATGTGTGTCTCCGCCTTTCTGGGTTTTCCCCTGCTTTACCTCGGCTCCCCCGCGTTTCTTCTGCGTGGACAGCAGGTACCTGTCAAGCGTGGGGATGTCACCGAGATGGCAGAGCCCCAGCGTCGCGCCGGCAGGAACAGCCTCTTGGCTGTCTGCAGATCGCAGGAAACAATTCATTCCACTCTTAATGATTTATATAATTTCTTTGGACTCACTCCTGGCTTATGAGGTTTTCTGCTTTTTCTATTATAGCTTAGAGAACCAAAAGAGAGTCTTTCAAAAACTGGGGGGCAGCTCCTCAGCCGAGGTAGCTCTATGTGACAGAATGAGTGTACGTTAATACCAGCCCAGAATCAGTCCCCGAGTTTCATTATCAGCCTTGCCTTTAAAGGAGGGCCTCCTCCTACAGGACTAATTTAGAGCAATGAAAATTAAACTGCATCTCATCTAATAGTCAAAAAGATCTGCAGAAATTGTCCTCGTTTAAATACCAATTCAACTCTTTTCTGTCACAGCAGGCTAGTGTATCCATTTTTTTCTTCTAAAAGCCAAATACTATTCAAACAAAACAGTTGCTTCCATGTTAATTATACGAAAGCAAAAAAAAAAAAAAAAGTGGAAAAAAGGAAAGAAAAAAGCGACATGAAAAAAAAACAAAAAGGATATTAAAGCATTTTTTGAGAACCTAGATTGTGCAAGTAAAGCACGATGTGGTCTTAGACCTTTACTTTGTGTACAGAGCCAGACTTTATTCTTTGAATTGGTGCATAGGATCACAGTTTGTTATGATTATAATGGTTATAATTTTGTTGACATTTGAAAGAAATAAGGAAGGAATAAGGAACAGAGGTAAACGAGGTTGCTGTGGAAAAAGCATCTGATTCAGCTGATGGGAAGAGAATGTTAGCACTGAAGCCTGCTAAAAAAACCCTAAATAACTTGCCCCACCCCAAAATCTCTCTGTTAGCATTGACCTCTTTATTTGGGTTAAATTCCCAGTGAATTAAGAACAAAGATTTTGGGGCTCTTGGGGTATTAAGGGCAAGTATATTTTCAATCATAATTGTCTATTTAGAAATGATGGGGTCAGATTCTCTGCCGGTTTAACCCTTGGCACCAGCAGACCCCAGCTGCTAGCATCTGATTAGCACTGCAGAGGAGTCCCTTCTGCAAGGTAGAAGATACCAACAGTTACAAAGGAGTCACCCATTTAGGTGTCCCTTCCAACCTGCCCTGGGAGCATTTATCACAAAAAAACCCAGCTAGTGGGATAGCAAGGCTTTGGAAAACTGATTCAGCTCAGGCTTCTCAAACTTTTTTCACAGCGTGACCTATATTTAAATAACTCTCCATTTTTTTTCCCATCACAAAACCACCATCTCACGCACAAAATCCCACATAGTATCTGTCACTGGCACCTCAGAGGAGCAAAGTATATGCAGAAAGCTCAGTATTTTCCTATTAATAACTTCTTCCCTCTCACACTGGAAGATAGCAGGGGGCTCAGGTCAAGGTAGCTTTCTGATTCCCATGTTGTAAGGCCAGAAACATCCCTCCCGGCTGCTTGTGTCATGAGCATGGTCACCTCTCCTCTGGGCAGCTTGGAAAAATCCTTTTTCCCTGGTGAGAAGCAGGAATGCTCCCAGCTTTTCCCCCTACAGGCCCATTTCACAGCATCTTCCCACCCATCACTTGTTATCCTGGATCTCCAGGGTGGCAGTGGGGTGAAGGGGACCTCGGCAAAGCTTCATTTCTGACAGCCTTTTCCACAATATGGAAAAATAATACTTAAAAAAAAAAATTAAAAAAGGGGAAAAAAAGTGGAAATTCCTGGTTAAAGCCTCTACTTGTACAAAAAGCATAACAGCTTGCATGAACTGTAGCACTATGACTATTGCTGTTAATGCTTCCAATGACATCATTGTTTTCCAAATTACAAAGTGCAGAAGACTGGTTAGGGAAGACGAAGAGAAAGAGCTGAAGGCAGCGAGGGTTTTAAAGGACGTCAGAAGCAAAAGATGTTTCTTAAGATGGTCTTCCTTATTACGCTAATTCCTTTATGTACTCAGATTTGTATTGTTTGAAAATATCACTGCAGCAATGTCCAGCTAATTAAAACCTTAAATACCACCAGATTGCCTACCTCAGATCCCTGCGTTAACTTTGCTATTGCCAATCCTGTTCACACGTTCCCCTGCACTGCTACTTTTGTGTGCACAGCCAATCTTCTAGCTTTCAACCAAAGTGATTTTTGAAGTAAATATTGAGCGATGAGGCACAAAAAGCATTACTAAAATACAAATGTATTACACCTATTGCATTTTCACCCTGCACTTTACATAAATGCAAGGAACTTTTGTCAAGATTTCTGTTTTAGAAATCCATGCTGTTTACTGTCCATGCACTTGAAGGGTTTTTTCTTCCCTTTAGGCAGGAGGAGGCTCGAGGAAGACCGGCAAGCTGCTTTTCCAGGTGCTGGAATAGTGCGAAGCAATTGAACCATACTCATGGATGGGGGCCATCTACCTCATATGGCCAATAGTGTGTTTTCCTTTTTGGCAGTGCTTTTGTTCCAGGTGGAATAGTCTTTCATCCACATGAAGGAAACTTTTGTTTGTCTCACTCTCAGGTAATGATCTACAACCATCCAGCTGCAGTAAAATATGGATACTATATGCACACACATATACGTTGTATTCATGCATACATACATGCTTACATCTTTCTCATGCATTACACACACCCATGCTGCATACTAAGTTAATTGAAGAAAAAGTAAGGGCATTTTTTTCCTGTTCTGTTAATGCCAGAAAGCCCCAGCATAGCTGCAGGAGAGAGCAATTTTACAACACAGACACTCCAGACCAGGTTCCAGCTGTCGGAATTTTATGTCCTTGAGATACTTCTGGAATAACAAAGTGTCATGCACGTCCCTGCCAGTACACGAGATCAGCACATGAGATCAGACGTACAGATGTTGCCTCCGCATCCACCCACTGGCATCTTATTATCAGTTTAGTTAGTATCCTCCACCCATTTTCAGCCAAGTAGGAAGTCAGGAGTTGTAATTTGTGAGAATGAGCTGTATAGCAACCATTTCTCTGAAAAACAAACCTCTGCTGGCAAAAAGTTAGGAAGCAAATAAGAATCTTATGGAGGTTTTCTGTCTTGGCACACGTAGGCAACTAAGGGGGAATGCTGTGATTACACAGTCCCATGAGCAGTGGTACCTCTCAGAGGTGAAGAGGACATGGATTAGCATTGGACACACAACAAATTGCTTTAATTGATGGACAAAGACTTTGTCTTTGGGAAGGAACAACACAGACCAGTGCACCTGACTTCCTCCACCGTTCTTCCCTGCCCTTGTTAAGAAATAAAAGCTTGAGTGAAAATTCAGGCTTGTGGATGCTGCTAGGGGAAATAAGCACACTATGGTGGCAGGGAGGCAGATGAAATGGTCACCCTCCGCCTCCACCCTCGGGGACCAGCACTGCCAGACAGCCAGGGCCTTCGGTTAGGAACTGATGAGCATTAATCACAAGGGCCAGGAAGGAGATTCCTTGATATCTCAGGTCACCAATGGATTTCCAGCAGCAGTATTATTTCAACTTGTTTACTGTGGCAATCTTATCAGTACCGTGCACGGCACATAAAGTTATGTAGAGCAAAACAATCTTGGGGGGAACGACTGAGTCAAGGTAAATGTTGTACTGTTAATTACTCAGTTAATAAATCCAGGAGGAAGGTGGGTTTGGATTCACTGCCATACAGACTGGTATTCTGGCAACTGGGGAAAGACATCTGCTCAGCCCAGGCCTCTGCTGTCTGTGTGTATGATCACACCTTTCTAATGAGCATCTTAAAGCACTTCCTGAGCAGAATGAATTTAGCCTCACGCTAGTCCCCTCTTAGGGCTTTGGGTACCGAGAGGTTAAACAGCTCAGAGGAGCCACTGAGCTGGGTTTGGTCAGGCTGAGCCCCAGGGGGGTCTGGTCCCCATGGGGGGGTCCCAGTGCCGCAGCAGAAGACAGATCTGGCTCTATCGTCCCCACGCCCCTGCGCTCTCCCAAGGAGGAAGGGCAGGAATTTGCCTGTTATGTTTTTCCTCCTTTGCTGCAATTATGATTCCTTGCTTAAGTTTCCAATCTTTAATTGGGTTGGAAAATTACAGTCATGGCACAGGGGGGAAAAAAATCCCAGTTACTCTGCCTGATTCAAACGTCTGTTTTCATTTACTACACCATGCTCCTGAGATACTTTGTTAACTAGACTAGAATAAGGATATTTTGAATTAAAAAGATGTTCTGCCCTTCCTGGCTGCTCTGCCTCTCCATGTACATAGCAAAGTGCCCAGGACTGCTTCTGCAGGGGAGTTTGGCCTGGGTAGCTTTATGTAGGAGGTGATATAAATAGATAAAAGCCTCACTCATGGAATCTAAACTGATTTCTACATATACCTTCCTCACTGGCACACAATGTAATGCAATCTATGTGACTCTCTCTTGCCAGAGAGGCCCACTCACAAGTTTTCTGTTGAACACAGCTATTAATGTTGCACTTGTGTTCCCAGGAAAAAAGTGCCACTACAGAGAAAACTGCGTAAGTTTCTATTGCACAACAGACAAATTCAAGCAAACACAGTACTTTCTTAATCAAGTCCTCTAGCACAATTAAGCAAACTATGGAGGGTTAAAAGTGGGTTTTCTCACACCTGCCTCCCCACTGGCAGGAGCAGAGTTAGAACATTTTTAATGACGGAGCTTGCCCTTGCCTGGAATTCAAAGACCGTTCACCTGATGGTAATGAAGGAGGCCAATTTAGCTTAAATCCCGCCCCTAAAAGGGAGGGAAGGGGTCAGGAATCAGCTCACACAGAGCAGTACGGAGCAACCCAGCACAGTTCTAGTTCAAAAGGTTTGAAGTGCATCACTGATGCAGAGCTGAATTCAGAAAAATGCAGTCTGGGACAGCTGTACTGTGTGCAGCTCTTTCCAAAAGCAGCTTTGACTTTCAATTCCAGTTCAGATATAGATAATTCAAGGTTAAAATTACTAATTTTATACATATACTAATTAAATACAAGCTTCCATTTTATCCTCAGAATTCTTCTCTTTTTATTTCTCAGCAAGTTCTGAGAATGTAATACCTTAGAGGGTAAATCCTGAAGTATGCTAAGTGCAAAGGTTTTGACTATTTACAAGCTATCAAACATAACAGCCAGGTTTTAGCACCTAAGCTGGTGCTCAGTTCTTTGCAGAACAGCAACAGGACTCAAATGTATAGCTATTGTATGATCAAACCTAAGTGACAGCGATAGCTGGTCATACTTAATGCCAAATCAGTCTCTCACTTACAGCCGTGGACTCTTTCTGACTTCAGATGGCAGTATATGATCCATAAATATTGATGGGTTTCTATAGTTATGTTTAACCTATAGAAGTATAGATAGTTGTTAACATTCATGGGCTGCATTCTGCCAGTTGAAGCCAAAAGGCTTCCATGGTTATAATCTAAGTCTATAAATCCATTACTTTATAAATAACCCATAGTACCCTTAAAATATACAGGCTACATATAAGCAGGTTTTCTATTTAAAAAGGCAGTCATTTACTGGCCCTTTTCTCATTTTAGAAAATCACTAGACATGCTTGATGACTGACAGACTTGGCTCAACTACACACATCTCTCATGGAGCACCAAGGCTGAAGTACGACTTCTAATTCAGCAAAAAATTTAAGCCACATGCTTAAAAAAATTCAACTTATTTAATGTCTTAGGGTGAAGTCTACAGTGGCAGAGCTAGAGGGATACTACCTTTCATTCACAGCACTCCAGCACCACAGTTGTAGCTCTACAAGACATCAGAGCTTTTTTGAACATCTTTCTAATGGGCAAATTGTGCCAAAGCCAGAACTGGAATATCTCTTACCTTGGTCCCTTGGCAGACCAGTCAGCCCCAGGAGCAGCTCCCCCATGCAAAGCTTTCACCTCAAAAATCAAGCCAGTACTACTCTCCTTCCCTTTCATCGTCGTTAAATTCTTCCTCAGTTAGGAGAAAATACAGTTCAGTACTGTGACATCCTATGAAATTATGAAGCACTGCCTCTGAGCTGAAAAAAGGTGGAGGCATTCATTTATTTTCAATCCGAGGCCATCGATAATCACCTGTGTTTTAGTATTTGTATAGTGTACTAAAAACAGACAAAGTTCATCCTAAAGTGCCAGCACAGGCTTCCATTAATCTCCAGCTCAGTCCCTTAAAGGAGGAAGTAACAACTCTGTAATGATAAGGCTCGTGGCAGCAGCCAGAGTGCTTGAAGGTCTGTTCTTGTAAAGAAAATTTTTCAATTAGTTAAAGAAGCCAGGAGCATCAGCTTTCAAAAAAAGAGCTTCCTTATGAATCTTTGATCTCTCTCACTGTACCATGTTTCTCATGAAAGACAGTCGTAGTGGCACTGTTTAAATAACATCTACAAAACAGTTCAATTTGCAAATCAGTAGGATTACTGTTTCCTTTATAATCTTTATTTAAATGAAGTAGCATGAATGAGCTGTTAAATTAAGGGCTTGTCTATGAGAGTTGTGTCCAACTAGAAGTGGCCAATACTTGAGAATAACAGGAAAAAAACCGTGATTCATGCAAACTAAAAGCAGAAAAAAGGCCAATTTAAAATGCCTGATCTCAGTTTTGGTCCTAGAGTCTCAAAACCAATGAGACTTATTCAGGTAGGTTACCCACTCTCTTAACTACCTGCAATTTGTGCTTTCATTTCAGGACATTGCTGTTTATTAAACTTGAATAAAAATAAGCAATTTCAGAGCATGCCAGAAGCTGGGCATAGCTAGTTGTCCCTGCTGTGCTGGAGAAGACCTGTGTGCTACCTGACAGAGCAGTTACAAAGCCAGCCCCTGTTGCGTGTACGTGGTGCTGCAGGTCTCCAACTTGGGCTGTCTGCCCCATCTTCCCCACCCCTTACTCCGTCCGACTAGAGAGATGGAAAAATCAGCCAGGGAGGTGTGTGTGTGAGATGTCCCTTTGAGAGGCCAGAGATGATTATGGGTATAGCAAAGAGAAGGTGTGCTTTGAGTCCGAAGCTGAGTGCAGGAGGAGCAAGTCCCAGAAAGGCAGACTGTGGGAGACAGAAGGAAGAGAAAGGAAGACACTTGACTTGCCCTTGGTCCCCTCCTTGGCTGGAAGATGTTTCCTATTGCCCCAAACCTCTTTCCAAGAGATGCCTTTGAAGCCCTGCAAGGATCTGAAGACTTGTAAGGGGAAATGTTAGTGCTACATTACAGTACGTTCGGCCAAAACCTGTTCCCTGCCCGTAGCCTGCAGCTTTTAGAAACCTGGAAAACCACAGATCCACCCTCTTTTCAACTGCAATGGAAACATATTCATCTGATCACGGATTAAAGAGTTATTGCTGCTACTGCAAAGTGTGATGGCAGAGGTTATGTTCCAAAAATGTAAATGTCACTGAATTACATAATCATCAGTTAGGCACTATATATACGCACACATATATATGTGATTCAAATTCCTGCCATGCTCCTTCGGATTATCAGTGTTTTCCAGTGCTCTTGTGGTTGGTAAAGTGAGCACAAAGGGGTCCTGAGCACCCCGTCAGTGGCAGAAATGCCTGACGATGTTACCTGGCAGAGGCAGCACAAAACACTCATTCAGCATCTACAAGATTAGGCTTTTTTTTTTTTTTAATGGCAAATGCCAACTAAGAGTAAATGTAGGATATTTCAGTATTTATGATAAAAATATACCAGAACATTACCACATATTTCATAATAAAAAAATTGCATCTTGAAAGCATTTTTGACAGGGTTCCACTTTAGAAGTTAATGGCAACATCAGAGGTACAGGAGTCCTAGAATAAATGGAAAACTGGCTCCAAATATTAAAGACAGAGAGCAAGAAACCAAGAAAAGCATAGTCATAGATGGATGATACTGCTTTGGCAGGAAAGGTAAACAGTGAGGAAACATACTGCCAGATGCAAAAAGACTTAGATCATTAAAAGGGAAAGAGATGAAAAAACCATTCAACACAAATAAATTAGAACAGTATCACCAATATTGTCTGTCAGCATTTCTGCTATAAATCCTGGTTCATAGGAGTGTATTCCACATCTGAAAAAAATATCTCCCGAATGGAACTTGGCATGCCAGATTTCTGGCCTGTATTAGCATGTCTTCGGTCTTCACTAAGTTTCGTGAGACATAAATGGAAATTTAATTTGGATTCACAATGATTCAGCTTGTACACACAATGCAGCCACACCAGTTTGTGTTACCTGAAGTCTGAAGAAGCCTTCACTAATTATTTTTTTTCTTCTCTAGTAAAAGCAATAGACAAGCTATAAGAGTTTAATGTTGGCTACTTTAAATTTTCTAACAGCATTTCTTTCAAAGTTGTTCAACATGTCTTCAATACAAAATGTTAAGATGGGGCAGGAAAGAACTGATGCTGCCTGTTGTGCAAGTAATTCACCTTTGGAAGGAATGTCTGACTATATACTTCTTAAACTATCAACAATACAACATCTCCTTAATAGAACTTGACTAAATACAGACTGATCTAAAATCCAAGAGCAATCTCCAATAGACAAGACCAAGAAGTGGTAATTTTCAATAAACATCTGTATTGTTTTGTAAGAAAAACTAGTGCTTTAAAAAAAAAAAAAAAAAAAAAAAAGGTGATTTAATAATCTTCTAACTGCTGAACTCATCCTGGAAAAAATCTGGTCCATATCTCACCCATCCCATTATTAATCCATTCCATTTTGGTTTTAATCTGATCAGCAACAGAACAGTATTTGAATTTTTTTACAACAGTCTTTCAAATCACTGTAGGAATTCTGGAGGATATAGCATTATCTTCTACTGGAAGCTATAGCATTTTAGGCTGATATTATAAATTTTCCCTTCGTAGACTGTTTTGATATATGGATACAAAGGATTTAAAGAGATTTGTCAGTGTAAAATCAAATTAAGTATAAATTGTTTAAATAATTGTATGTGTACAGTAAAGTGCCTTTGAAAAATAAGGCTACAGATATATATGTGCTGGTAAAAATGAGAAATTCAGAGCTAGGAATAGGTCATGCCCTATGATACATGGTGCGCATCGCTGCTGCCTTTGGAAATTCAGCTACTTCACCTGTCCCCCTGATGTGATGAAGACAGAAGGAGTAAGATAAATTGCTCTTCATAGAAGAGATTAGGCCAGAGCAGCAAAACTTTATTATAGCCAGCAGAAGGCAAAACAAAGAACAAACAAACTATCTCAAAAGTGAGAGGATGTATTTACTGCTGACCATTGCTACTTTACTGACTGCGAAGCACTCTCAGCAGCCTGTCCTCTGTCTGTTTGTTTTGTCTTCTGGGTGACTTTGGTGTCTCTAAACTATCACCTCTTGTATAAATAAGGTCTTATAGGAAAGGGGCTCTTGTGTTCCTGCGCCGGTGACTCAGCCAATGAGTGGTTTGGATTTGGGGTTTTCCTCATCCTGTCATCATAACCCACATTTCTTAGCGAGGCTTTGTCAGAGATCTTGACTCACGGGCTAAACCTGGACACGTCTGCCGACATGGCTGTAAATGGTTTCAGCTCGTTACTTATTTATTTATTTATTTACCTGCAAGAAAATACACATCAGGATTTTACACACTGAAAGGAAAAAAAAAAAAAACAAACCAAACCACCTCGCACCCTGGATCATACAAGTGAACTGTGAGTGACATGAAACATGAGGAACCCCTAATGGCATCAGGCACCAGGCAGAGAGTCCTTAGTCCTGGCATATGGATGGTAACAGCAGGTCCCAGTGGTACGCACAGCAGACACATGAAGAAGTGGAAGTACTGAATGCATTATGCATTTTTCCAAAGAATATTTTTTTCCTGCCCATAGCATGTGTCCTGGAGAATGAGTTATATAGTGCTGCCCATCCGAAGGAGGTTTCCTTCCCACCCGGTGTGCACGTAACACACCTCGGAAAAATATCAGCACACATTTAACAACATAGGCACTAGGAGATCCCACAGGTATATAGAAAGCATATGGAAAAATAAGCACATTAGCATAGCTGAACGCAATAAATTACTAGCGAGATAAAATGTTATTTTGAAAGTGGAGACTGAATGCATCGGAGGAAAGAAGAAAGACAAAAGCAGCAGCTCATGCCTCTGCAAACAGGCAAACAAACAGAAACGGTTTCTTTTCTTGCCTTCCAGCTCTCCGTTTCCACATAACCCTTGTTTTCCAACTTCCATTGTGTCTTGTTTAAATGTTTTGGCTCTCTGGAACTTTTAATAAACTCCACACACGTCCATGCCACTATATATAAATAAGAAAAATGTGCTGCACATTCAAATCCTCGCTTTATGCTGGGAAACATGACATCTGACTGGGAGCCAACCTGATGGTGAAACATTGTCCTACAAGGTAAGGAAAAATCCAGCTGACTTCATCAGACCAGAACTGCCCAATGGGGAAAAGCTGCTCAGGGATCGACCCCTTGTGTCGTAGCCTGGTGGATTTGGAGAACAGGTGATTGAGCTATGTGCTATGGCCTGAAGAGCACAAAATACAGTTTTCTAATGCATCCATGCCTTAGCGCCTTGCTTGTGCTTTCCCTTGGGGTTTTCTACTTTCAGTATTTTGCTTTCTGAATTTTTGAGGCACAGGACATATCTGCAATATCTTCTACCATCTTCTTAAGCTAGCTTAGACGGACACTAAAAAAGAATTCAACAGAATCATGCCTTGGAAGAATTATTGAGAAAATTCATACATTATGAAGGTACTGAGAGCAATACCTTAAAGTTACATTGTGATTTGTGCTGGACTGGCATGGTAATGCTCCAATTTCTCCTCACTGCTGGACACAGACTTTCCTGTGCTTACTACTCACACAACTCAGAGCCTAAGTAAGTTTTCTCTGTAGTTTTTGTTCTTTATTGGTAGACATTTATCTTGGGCGGAAATGTTTTTTTCCCTCCTAAAATCTCTTATCCGCAAACTGTTTTCTGTTGCTGTTACATTACTTCATGTCCCTGTAACATAAATTACAATTTAAAAAAAAAAACAAAACAAACAACCTCTTTGAATTTGTCTTTAATTCATATTTGTTATATCTCCGAAATGAGTAAAATGTTTTTTAAAAATAAATATTTTCCTTTAATCTATGATAACTGAACAGACGTTTGCTAAATGAAGCCAACAGACATGAGAGGATTCGTTAAGTATTTGAGTTTTCTGACACTGCAGATTGGAAGGGAGCAGCTAGGGGCTTTGCCAAACACAGGACTTTGAATTTTTTTTTCCCCTCATACCAACAATCTATGGAATTGAGGAGTTACTGCAACTGTCCATGTAATGCTGGACTATTGCAGTACTAAAGAAACTGTGCCCTTTCCCACCGTACCCAGCACTCTCTGAAGCAGATAATATAGGTCATAGCTTAAAAATGCAAGCAACATCTTTAAATATTAAAAATTATACACAGCAATAATATTGAATCGATAACATTTCTTTCAACAGTTTCTGAACAATAACAACTGGAAAATGATGGTACAGATTCATTTCAGCTTCTTAAAACCTTAAGCTTCTGAAATCAGAGTCTTTATATTAGCGTTGAATACAGCAACATTCTGATGTAAATTATTGACAGCCTGAACTAAATTAGTTAGCGTCTCATCTAGTTTCAACAGTCTGCTATTCATTGAGTCGTTCAGATGTTGGATGGATTCCATCAACATCTCCTGAACACACTTTTTTTTTTAAGCCAATCTGCTGCTCTCTGGTTCCTTTCTGACACTTCCATCCCTTTCTAATATAATGTTCCCTGAGCTATCACCCCTCATTTCCACACACTTGTTCTCTGTCATCTTCACTTTCTACTCGTACTTTGCATTTTCCTCCCATCTCCTTATCTTATATTGTGTTCCTTATCAACTCCTGTGACATGTAACTCACTCAAATACTGATGATTCTTTTGCTTTTACAGCTCTTAATTGTTTCTTATGGATCACTATTGGAAAGGATGCACTGTCATTGTCCCAAAATTGAATTTCGATATGCAAGTGGCTTTGCACTGAATACACAGAAGTATCTCAGAAGGAAGAAAAGGCACCAGCCTTAGGGAAAAACTTAAAGTCACACTGCTTTTCATGTAGGTACAGGAATTTCCCCTCACTTTAAAGACCATACAAAAATTGAGTACTTCCTTCATCGTTACTCTTCTCCTCCCTGTACTTTGTGTCTCCTGATGCATCCTTAGTCTTACCCACGTGCTGTGGTTCCCCACAATTTCACTGCCATACTGGCAGGATGTCACAGGGTGGAAAGAGTGGTTGAGTGGGGATGACAGGCAGTGTGGAAGCTGGGAGAGTGGGAAACAGGAGAAACACAGCTTTGTGAAGGACGTATTGAGAAACGTAGGAGCCTTCTTCTGAGGACCAGGAAAGAAAATCCCCTTCTGGGAAAAGACTTTCTGAGAAGTATAAAGATGTGTTTGTGTTTAGGTTGATGTGTAAGAATAGCAGAATGCCATTTTTTTCACATCCGAAACTCATTTTCATCTTTGAGAATCACTGTTAAAAATTATAACCCCTTTCCTGCTCTTATTTCAAAATTACTGGTCTCCAGTTCCCCATGTATCCTCCTAAGTGACATAATTTCAGCTCCCACTTACACCATAACAGCTTTTTCCTTTGCATAAACTCACAGCTGCAGACCTCAGTGTAGGTGCAGTGGCTCAGATAACAAACTCAAACCCAAGGTAGCCTCAAGTGCTAGCCTATCAATGAGGGCCCTGGATATGTTTGTCATTCCCAATCTGCTACTCTTTATTCTAATTGCACGTATAAATCAGCTACCAGTTTTAGGCTGGCAAAGAAGATAGGAAAGTCAGTCTGTAAACCAGATTGCAGGTAAGGAGGAAAGAGAAGGCACGAGTGAGATTGGTAGATTAATACTCCATTTATCACAGAAGGAAAAAAAAATATTCTAATCTTAAGGATGTCATATCTGGCCAAAAACCCACCATCGTACCGCAGAACATGTTAGATTTTACTGAGTTGCTCTTGTATCCTAATCCTGTCCTCTCATAACCATCTGGGAGCAGGAGATGGTAAGACCCACAAAGGGAGCAGCTACTTCTGTTATTTCCTATCTGACGTGTTTGTGATTTTGGGGAAGGGGCTAATAGCTTGGGGCAACTATAAGTTTTTCTGACTTAAAAAGGCACACAGTTGGCTGTGGAGGGACTGAGAATTTGAGCTGTGAACTCTGCACCACATTGTGCCTTCCTTGGCTGTAGCCTAGGACTTCTTGATTGTGAGTACCTGGGCCCTTCAGAGCCTGAAAGCAAATCTTGCTCCAAAGCTGCCTGATTAAGACTATGCATATGGTTCAGAGCTGGACAAATATCAAGAATCACCAGAACAGACACGTATGTATTTTAAGTGCAATTCTGGATGGCTGCATGAAGGCGTTAATCCCCTGCATAGAGCCATTAGCAAAGAATTCAGTATTCTGCTCAGTGAGTTATCCCTCTATTAAATGTTAGGAAGAATTAGCCTAATATTTACAGTCAGCTATTTGTTATGTTAAAGAGGTATTTGCCAAATCTTCAGCACCTCCACCACATGCACAAAATCATACTTTAAATGAAGTAATTCTGAATTAAACAAGTGTGCTAGTACTACTAGTGGGATTTATAGTAACCAGTAATGGTCTAAGAATGTATTTCACAGATTGCTTCTTTATATTGCAAAATGAATAGAGTTTTATATCTGAAGAAACAAATCTGCACATTAAAAATCAATGTTTCTCATGATACACACTTGGTATTATTTCTGGGAATGCTACAGCTGGCATGCACAGCCTAGTTAAAATATTATAATTTACTTGACTGCATGCATAGTCGATTTGCAGTCAAAACTGCCACTTACTACATGGGAGGAAAAACAATGACTTCCATGCTACTGGAAACATCAAAGGTACTTTTTGCACTACTCCCCCTCAAAGCCTCCTGGGAAAAGCCCTGACTCATAAGCTTTCCACTGGTTACTAGAGTGCTTCTTAGGTTTGAAAAAAAAATATCATATTTTGCTACAGTACCTCCACTGAAAAATCCTCAACAAGCAGAATGGATTGAAAAATTCAAGCATGACTAAAAAGTACATTCCCCACTAGTCAGTGAATTTTGCTCCCTATTTGTCACTGCCACCTTGGAGAGCGGTGAGCATTAATAATGCATGGATGCTAGGAATGTATTAGCAACTAACCTTGCGAAGAAAATCAACTGGGGACCCAGAAGAGCTGTTAAAAAAAAAAAGGGTGGGGGGGGGAGGAAAGAAAGTCAGAGCTCTCTGGTATCCTCTTATTTATTGAAGAGATTTTGGGAGAAGTGTCAGGGATGGCGGCAACTATGTATCACTGTAAACTAAGGCTGAAAGTCTCTGGAATGGGGTCGTAATTGAGTTCATTGATCACATTCAGGAGGAGAGTCACCCCCACCCACGAAGCTCCCCGGAACCGGCCACTCTCCAGCAGAAGAAATACCCCAGAGGATAAAGGATATTTATGCAAATTGGCGGTTGGAGCAGAAATGTCTTTATTAAACATGTGTTTTTAAGGAAAAGCTTCATTCTGCTATTATTTGTTGCAGCTATTTTGCATATGCTAATTGTGATCAAGTTTTCTTGGAAATTGGTCAGCATGCCATGTTTGCTGACCAATTTTTTGCTAGGCTTGGGCCAGTGCGGAGGGTGGAAAAAAGCTTCACCTTCACCTACTTCTACAACTGAAGTGTAATGATCACGGGTTTACTACGACAGTTATTCAAACATGGTTATTTACATCTTTTATTTTATAGTGACATGATAACATATGGATTTTATTCTCGTTTTGAAACTCTTCAGTCCTTTCAAATCCAAGTACCCAAAGATATCCAGTACCCAATGAAAATATTCTGTTTCCTAAAATAAAACAGGCTTACCATTACGCTTCTATAGTTTGAAACAATTTGTACACTAAGCTGCTATATCCCGCTGTTAGACTTGGCAGTAATGGTTTCAGTTATATATTTATGTCCTGCCATCTCCTTTTAATACGTATTGTTTATATTCCAAGGCCTGTTTTCTGGTATAACAATCATTACGAGTTTTACATGGAATATAGTTGCTTTTTGTGTTATTAGCCAAAACAAATATTGTGTTTAAATCCACCTTATTGATTCACTTTCTCAATGAATGTACCCAATTTGTCAACGTAATGGGGAGATAGAGAGGAATATTCATAAGCTCTGCAGAAAAAGGAAAATAACATGGTTTTCCTTTTTCCTTCTCCTGTATATATGGACAAAAAATTTGTCATCTATTGGCCTCATCGAGGAAAAATGCCCCAGAATTATCTGTGCAGAGCTATACTTCTCCTGAAATAATCAGAATGACCTGATGCTCCTAGCAAAACTATTTGCTTTGTAACTCATCAGTTATATTTTTAGTTACCCATTGCAGACCTTCATGCAATTAATTCATTAAGCTCATTATGACTTAATGTTGCATCCCAAACTCAAAGTTCTATATATACAATTTAATCTTTGGTCATTTTTTATTAAGATGAGCTTTGAATGAGCTCTATTCCCCAACAGAAGGATTGGACCAACTCCCTAATTAAATGCTGCAGTCTGTGGATAAGCCAGAAACCTTACTGTGACACAATCCTCCTGCTTTTCACCTGCTTTCCTAATACTTATCAACTAATTCATGCCATTCTTCTAATCTTTATTTGATGTTGAAGACAAAATAAAGTTAAAAGACACCTGCTGGTAGACAGATTTTCCACTGAACATGCTTATACAGGCCTTTAGGAAAACTAGATTCTGGCATCCTAAGAGGATCACATGATTAAGATCTGAAGATTGAGAAGAGAATTGGTTCAGTACCAGTTTCCCATTCTCATTACAATTGTTCTCCTGAGAAATGAGTAATTTTTCACCATTGTTTTCTTGACACGACAGTCTTTGTTGAATTTTAGTGTATTTTTTTTTTGTCATCTTTCTTTCTTTATCCCTTCTCCTTTTCTTCTTCCTTCTAAACCTCCCTATGTATGCCACAGTTGTTTAATTTTTGTTATGGAAATGATTAAAGTTTGATTTTGTTTTGTTTTGTTTCATTTATCTCCCAAGAGTTTTTTAGGGTGATAGTCACTCTGTAAATGAATGTAAAAATGCTTTTGTCACATTAGCTTGCATGTTAACTGGTAAAATGCTTGTTATTTTACTCTGATGTTACATTCACAACAGGATAACAGTTTTGATCCTGTTATGCAAAAATCTGCATTATAAATTAGAAGGCATATTTCACACTTTTTATCTTGGGCAGATTCCTAATGTAGTCATTAGGTGTTAGGATGAAAAAATTGAGATAAGTCAGCTTCCATTAGCTCAGCTCACATTAGCTTCAATAGGTGCTAGCTAAGGCCACACATGCTGGTACCTTGCTTACAAGATCTGAATCTTGGTAACATCTAATGATTCTCAAGAAATTTTGAGCCTGACAAACCCCATGCATAAAACTTGTTAGTCGAATGCACAATATCTTGGGCTGAAGGCATATTTAAAATCCCCCCCCCCCCCTTTTTTTTTTTAAGAAAAAAAATATTTAGCTAAACAGAGCTATAATTACTAGTTACTGTAGGATACTAGTAGTTAGGTCCTGGAAATTTCAAAAATATCTTTCAACTGCATCCTAATGTTTCTCAGTTCAAAGGCAGTTTTTCAAGAGGTTAACATCTGTTTCTTATTTCATCTACTCGTACAGTTTCTAAGCAAGCCTGAAATTAGTCAGATAAACTTTTTATGGAATCCTATTTGTATTATTTCTAAGAACATAAACACTGTGAGGCTTCTTTAATTTTGCAGGTTTGTAGACCATTATTATAAACTGTGCAACACAATGGTGCTAAGTTCATAAGGCAGTGTCTGCTAAATATGTTTAAGATCACTGTATATTGCCGGTGACTTTTAAAATACCTCTGAATGAGTACCACCTTAAGAAGATAACTAATTTGCTTTCAGAAGAATATTTTATATCAACATACCCCATACAATCTGATAGGTTACAACAGCAATCATCAATCAACATGACAAGCTCAAAGGGATGCTCCTGTAAGCTAGGCACACAGAGGAACAGAGGTACCTCAAGAGAGATAAGAGCGGGTTTGGGGAAGTTATGTTCAAAATGCTGACCCTCCATGCTTCTTCCCCATTAAACCAGAACCTAACATCCAGGCACTCACAACCTGTACACGTCAGTGTTTTTGACTGGGTTATCCCTTGGAGACCTGCATTTTGATTTGTGTGCTAGTGGCATCAGACCTCTCTCTGGCCAGTGCTTCCGTGCTCTCGGGGGTGAGCTGCTCTCCCAGCCCTGCATTTGTGGAGCACAGCAGCAGAGCTCAGCTTGCTCTGCCCCTCAAATGGCACAATTCAAGTCCCTGGGGTGGGGAACAGGGGATCATTAATGTGATGTTTCGGTATGGGAGTGGGGATCTGATTTCCAGCCCTTGACACTGCATCTTGACTTGAACTCCTACATCATTGTAAAAAGGCAGGACTTCTCCCCCAAATATGCTTACTTAAAAAAAACCAAACAAACAACAAACCACAGCAAAAATAAATAAATAGAGAAAAAAGAACAAGAATTACACCTCTTGAGCTTAATTTTATCATTATGGGCCTTAAACTCCCATGTTTGATTTCCAACTCTTTACCTCTCTGTTTCTGCCCAGCTTCAGTCCTTTGTCCTATACACAACATTTTCAGCTCTATATTTGCACAGTGACTGAAAGAGGCAGGTCCTGCTGTGAGACTCAGGCTTTTAGGCTTTGTGTTGATACACATACATATTAAAAATTGTATTTTGAATCCTTGTGGTCTAAAGCAACACAAAGAGAACTCTCCTCCATGTTCGTGAGGATGGCTGTAGAAGTCATTCAGGCCTCAGAAGGGATTTTGTTCAACAGGGAACTTTCTTCTGGGTTGTAAGGAATTTCTTTGAGAAGACCCTCTGAGAGAAGTCTGCTTTCTACAGTCTCCTGATTTTGTCTTTTTAAGATAAAGCGAAGGGTGCTTCACTCCATGGCTTTCTGAAGTGTTGGTATCTGAAAGACTCACCATTCCAAGTCTGAGACAAGTCACAGAAAAAGGAAGAACAACTTATAGCTTTACTTACACAAGTAGGAAAGAGACCTTTTTTGCTTTTCTACTATAGAAAAAAATGTGCGCATACATGGGCATGGATTGGGAGGGATGAACTCGAAGAAGGGAAGAGACGATCTGTAAGACAGGTGGGATAAGTATGTGAATAAAGGGTTGGTAGCTGTAAAAGAAGCTTTGACTAATGTACTTGCATGTACGTACTAATGTGGACTAATTTGCTCCTACAGCAACAGCTCAGAAATGCCCTTCAGGCAAGAAGCCCCATTGTCCCAGTTCCTACTGCTGGAGTGGCCCAGTGGTGAATTGCCCAGGCACAGATCCTGAACGTGTGTGTGTTCACATAACAACCAAACCATAAAAAGCCTCCATACAGCTCTTTCCCCTCTCTGCATAGGAGCCTCCCTACATGAATCCAGCAAAAAGACTCCAGATTGCTCTACTGGGATTTAGATCAGGACTTTTATACCCTTACTGCAGGGCCACAGCTACATGCACACACACATATTTACATATTAAGCAATAAGAAAGGAAAAAAATCCCAAAACTTAAAACTTTTGAAACAGTGTAACACAAACCCATTTACAAATATGCACTGTCTGTCCTGAGACAGAGTCAAAACACATAACGCTGTCTTTTCTCTTGACCTTGCAAAATCTTGCCATACCCATTACAAACTCTAGCCAATTTATTTTTGTAGAAATGGAATTTACAGATTACAAAAATGGTTTGCTCGAGTCATCACCATTCCTTTGAACTCTGAAGCCATTTGAATTTGATCCTGACCAGGCTGACCATAAACCATTCTGTTTGGATAATAGAGGAAATGGAACAGTTTGTCTTGAGTAACCTTATAATAAACTGTAGCTCAGTAGTCATGAATTACAACTAAAATAGCAAAAAAAAAAAAAAAAGTATCTGTGTGTGTGTATACTTTATATATATATATGTGCATACACTCACATAAATACACACACAACTACCAGGCCAGTGGAAGTAAACGAGTGAAAAGTATTTATAATGCTAAAATTAATTTTATTTTCAGTTAAAAGTAACAAACTTCATCTACTTGCTCATTATATTTTTATTGTACTAATAAAATATTGCTCATTTAGATGAGCCTGATAAATAAAAAACTATAAATTGTCTATTCATATTCACTATAATCTATGTTCAAAGCTATGTGGATTAGTCATAACTAATAAAGTTCCAAAATATATTTTATTTGGATTTTAAAGTTTTGCAATGTATTTTTCATAAAATCATTGAAAAGTAGAGTGCTATATGCAACTTTACTCCAAAGTCTTAGAACTCATCTGAGCAAAATGAAAAAGCTTTTTGTTGGTACCATGTTCAGCAAAAATAGCAAAAATATGGGTATCTTAAAGAAGTAGGGAAGAAAAAGGTATATCTGTTGCTGTTACACAGACTTCCCCGTGGGTACCCCCACTTGTTTGAGGTCTGGAGGGTTTTCTAGGCTATGAGAAGAAAGAAGACCCATGCAACAGTTTCTCTTTGGAAGCCAGCACAGCACAACATAAAAACATTATAGCAGCTAAATCCAGCAAGAACAGTTTTAATTTATACCTTAATAGTGTCTTTCATCCCAAACAAGATGCGCAGTGTCAAGTCCATTAAGGTATCCAGAAGTCTGAGTTTGCCAACACGGACTTAGATTCCTAAGCCTAAACTTTGGTCCTCAAATGCTTAGCTGACTTCTCGTATCGGAGTACCTCTGGGACTGAGCTCAGGTGGGGTTTGGCCCCTGGTCCTGGTGCAGTCTGGATGCTGTGCTGCACAGCCCAGAGCTGGCCCAGGCTTGCCGGAGCTGACTACCCCTGGCCTGGCTCAAGGGCTGGGAAGTATCCCTTGTCCACCCTAGTTTCAGCCCCCTTCACCTGGAGGTAAAGCCAAGCAGCTTCACCTCTAACATGCTCCAGAAAGATAAGATGCCTCACAAAATGAATCAGAAGTATTACATCCGAAATAATAATCCCTCAAATCCTGCAAAACAAATACAGATGCTTCTGCCCAGCAGCAGGAACCAGAGCCCAATGCTGCTTTTTCCCAACATCTGAAATCAGCAATGGGTCCTGACCGCTTCCTGGGTAGAGGTGCCTACTGACATCTATTATAGGCCATAACCGTAACTAAAGACAGGGTCAGAGGCTCCCAGGCAGCTCCCGTCCCAGCGATGTTTCCCAGGTTTACCAGTAACCACAAAGTTCCTGGAACTTGGGTACAGCACACGGAGATATCCAGCGGCTGCGTAACATGTTGTAAAACATATTGCTTTAGTCTGTGCTTTTAGGTGATGGTGAGAACAGAAAGACTGAGTCACCAAAGCCTAGTGAGAAGAGCTGGAACAACAGAACAGCTACTTTTTTTTTTTTAATGAAGAAATATGCTGATTTTTCTGTCATTCATTGGCCAGCAGCGTTCAAGCCCTGCGTACACACGTGACCACGAGTTTATGAATGAAAAGATATGTGAATTCGAAAGATTGCACAAAATTAACAGATGATCAATGTCTGAAAATTTGTGCAGAGTGCGCATTATTCATTAATTGCCTTTTCATTTGATTATTCACTAAGCACTATTAATTATTTCCCTCTTTAAAAGAGCTTCAATGATCTAATCAAGAAGAGCGGGGGAAATATCATATGTCTTAGGAGACCAATAGCGTACATCAAGAATCAAGGATGAATAGGAAATAGTCAAAATGAAAAATATGTGAACACCTACAGCTAATGTTTGTAAAGTACTCAAAAATAACTAGGGCATTCATAGAAATCAGGACTGGTTCCCAAATATAAAAAAACTTTTACCAGAAAATTGTTCATAATGAGCAATTTAACTAGCTATTCAACAGTGATCCAAGCAATTCTCTCATTCAGTAAATGGCAATTTGAGCAGAGAGATATTTGAAGACTGACAGAGAATATTTTGACAGGGAATATCTGGAAAGAGGCAGAATTTAGCATAAACTTATCTAATTCCAAGAATACTAGAATGCTCAGCTATCCTGAGTCCTAGGTGTCTGAGAATATGAGGGGGGAGAGATCTGTTTCTGATAGAGAGAAAAGGTGGTTTCTGAAGCATCCAGAAGCTGATTCTAATCCCCACTTTAATTAAAGAGGAGCAAGTTCTTCACACTGCATCTGCTAGACTTCCCTGGCACGACCAACTGCTCATCGTTCTGACTTCCATCATCGTAAGGATTTTCCCAGTGCCAAGAGGAGACCAAGGGGGAGGGTGGGAGGCAGGGAAAAGATTGTTTTAATTCCAAACTAGAGCTTTTTCTAAATTTCAAATATTGTAACTTTTTCTTTAGTTCCTCAGAAACAGTTTTATTCCAAGTGTCTGCACATAACCATAATTCGTATCATTCCATAAAACCTCATTTCCAGAACTATAAACAGGGTTGGCTTTTTTGTTTTTTTAGGTTAACACAAATAAGCCTAATGTGTCTAATGATATGTGATCTAATGAAAAACAATATTGTTGCAATCCAGCATTTGCATTTTCATGCAGGCAATACTTATCAGGTAGATAATAACATTTTATGTTGGGAAGTAACAACAAGACTTTCCTCAAGTCAAAAAGCCTATACTCTTCTACAATTCAGTACAGAAGACATTATACCAAGGAAATTCTTCTTGGCAAACTAGGCTGTGATTAAAGGTAGTCACTGGTACTTGTGATCATTTCCTAACCTTAAGCTTTAACTCTCCTCCAAGTTTAGTTTTTTGGTAACCTAGTAGTTTATGGTTAGAACATATCTTGATAGCAATCCAAAGTCTTCCTGAAACACACAAGTGGCTTGTGTTCTCTAGCAGATAATTAAATTCAGATACTAGCTTTTCTGTCAAATCTCTACAAAAATAAAATACAGCATGAAAATCTAGAGACAGGACTAAGATGACTGTCATGCATACACAAAAACAGTAGCACAGAGGTTGTACTGTATAAAATCATATCTCCCCAAATAGTAATCTATTCAATATTAAAAGATTTGCAAAGGACTCATAATATTCTGTATACTTTGCTAGCATTTATAATTTCTTCTTAACTGGCCAGAAATGCATTTTCTTTCATTGACACACACTGTAACTCTTCCCTGCAAAATTATCATGACAATATACCAGCACAGGCACAGAAATCCTTCCTGTTCATAACCACAATGATAATGTTTCACGAAAGAATGAAACTATTTTACTTGCCTGTCCTTCCCCCTGCACAAAAAAACCCCAAAACAGCCTTTCTTACAGCACCTAGATCAACAGGATTTTGTACTGCTGATAAAATCATCTTTCTACAGGACGTCGCTGATATTAAGACATTAGAGTTCCCCTACAGATTTCACATTGAATTCTGATACCTCCTTAGTTAACAAACAGCTATTGCATATATTCAGTGTGTCTCCTCGTGCCAGGGAGATAGTGTGTTATAGAAGCCGTGTTTCTGTTCAGTTTTGCTGTCAGATGGATTACTACAGGACAAATGACTGTAACTGAGAAAATCTCCTCTCTGAAGCGCCGAGAAGTTTGTGGAAGACCTAGAGCAGCTAAGCTACCCTGAGCTGTTCAAAGACAAGGTAAAAAACCCATTGCAATTCTTGCAGTAGAAAAAAATAAGTGCAACTATTTAGGATTGCTTCATATTCAATTAATCTAATACAGATTTTGTCATTATTTTCTATTTTTATACATATTCCTTTTCTTCTTTTTGTCAGTCATGTCTCCCAGCTAGGGGTAATGGCGTGGCATTGAGCTGCAAAAGTCAGGCCAGGTGAAATGGAGAGCCAGCCTGTGCATTGCATCCAGCTAATTCATATTCAATTTCCCAGAGCAAATTAAAGAAAAGCAGAGTCAGAACAGGGCTCTTGCTACCTCCCAGCAGAGGTTCTTCCCCGCAGAGGGGTAATTGCCATCATGCTCTCTCTGGTTACTCTCATGTTAAAAGAACTAGACGCATCAGACCTACTTCACTCACTGTGCCAAGGACAACAGAAAAATTCGAGACATAAAGGTCTTATCTAATATCATGGACATCTTTATGTTTTCCTGCCCAGATGATGGAGGGGAATACCTTTTTTTCTGGAGGGTAGGAGATGTAATTTTTTTTGAGGGAGTGAATTAAGCTTGAGTTCACAGAAGTAGCCTATAAGCTTAAAAAGGAGCATCATCATGTTCAACACAAAACCAAAACAAAATACAACACTCAGCCTCTGCAATGAAAAAACAGAAAAAAATCCCACAGAAAAAAAACATTTTCTTTAAAAGCGGCTTTGCTCAGGAAAGATGTCCAGCTTTAGTGGAAGGAGTTACCTTTGGAAAGTGTCTGGGACAGTAGGAAGCTGATGCTTCCCCCCAGCTGACTTTCTCCACGTGCCCAGCCTGTGCCCTGTGGCTCGGAGAGCCAAGGCTGGTGACTAAATCTGTGTGTGGTTCAAGATCTAAGTCGAGGTACCAGAAGAGACACTGATCTCTCACCTCACTTGGAGGTCCACGTGCTCCACCAGTATGGACTGCCCCTGTGACGGCAGGCAGGAATGTTGCCATTGCCAAAGTAAGGGGCTCCCAAAAGACCCCTCTCCTTTGTGGTCCCCATAGGAAGCTCTAAGGGACAGCTTAAACATTATATAGCTACAAAAATAACTGCACTCATACCATTGCATGTTATATGCTGATACCACCACGACTTGTCTTACAAGTTTAACTATAGCAGGGGATAAGGCATCTTCTCTCCCTGCACCAGATCTCCACCTCTCCGTGAAGGCTGACTTGGTGAGACACTGAAATGTTCTTCCTTTTCCGTTTGCAAAACAAGTACCCTAGTACAGATATGAGTGGAAATAAACACATACAGGAAGGCACACTTTCAGTACACTTCATCTGCTGTTGTAAAATATCACTGTAACGCAGCTGAGTAACTTGTGTTTCACTTGCTTGATGATCTGTACAAGAGAATACAACATGCTTTGTGTGAGTGAAGGAATATAAGATGCAAATGTGTGTTTGAGAAAGACTTGCTTGACCATCGCTTGGTGCACTGTCTTTTCATTCCAGTCTCACAGGAGTTGAGCTCCTAAAAATATGTTACATTTCGTGCCTAGCTGTAAAATCCATATGCAGCTACAGCAGTGGCATATACTGAAAATGAAGGGCAACATGAGTAAGTACAATGGAGCAAGCCAAAAGCAGCTGATGTGTCTGAGATGCTATCTGAGATACTACCTAAGGTGGCAGGATGGGACATGCTGGCAGTCAGGTTGCAGTTAAATCTCCCAGTTTTGTTTTGCTTTGTCTGAATCCTGACCTCTGAGGTACTGCAATTTTGCCTTTGCCAGTTGAGGAGCACATCAGCCTTCAATGCATCACGGCTTTTGGCTCCTCCCCAGCTGGTGGCTGCTGTAATTATTCAACACTCTACAACTGGCAAACGTAAACCGTTTTTGCATCCACTCTGCTTCCGCTGCATCGCCTTAAATGCAATTTCTGCTCCCTAAGGAAGCAATAGTGACCGTCTAAACAGCGTCTGCATCTGAGCACTTTGCTACAAATCAAGACATTTCCAGCACTGAGTAACAAAAATGCCCTCGCTTCTCTTGGAGCACTTTTAGACCAGATATAAGGTACCAATATAAAGCATCAATACAAAATATCTCTACAACAAAAGAAACTTCCCACTCGGCACCCCTTTTTGCAGGCAAAACTTCCCATTGACTTCCTTGCCCTAGAGAGGACTGTATTGTAGGCACCAGCCCCTAATTTCTTGCTGCATGTAATTGCTTCTCAGATGTCCATATCAAACCTCTCCAGAACACAGCCTTTGTCACTGTATGGCTCTGTATCTAATGCATCTCCAACTCTTTCATTTCTGTAGAATAATGAATCTACAGTAGATGCCGAATTTTCCCTTTAGTTTAAAAACCTACCCCTGCCTGCTGCTGCCACGCTGTAAGAGATAATATGCTCCATGCCTACAGTATGGTACTGTTAGCCGTATAAATAATAATAATTTACACACAACTCACACACTTTTTCGGTATTTCTGCAAGCAATCCAGAGGCGACAGGAACAAATTGATGGAGACAGAAATGGGAGAATCCCACCCTGTCAGAAGATGAATGAGCTGAGCTTGCATGATGTGAACCATGGCTGACAGAAGCGAGGGGGAATCAAAGAGTGAGCAACTTTTGACAACACACGCTTCACAGCTCTGACCACTGAGGATCTACATGATTATCTCCAGACAAAATAACTGTGAGTAAAAGGCTTACATACACTTAAATTAAACACAGCAGGGTTTTAGTAATCTCTGTTTGCATTTTACTTTCTGTTAAGAAGGAAATTGCTTGGACTTGGAACATTTCATTTAATGGCATTTTTAGTTACCTTTTGTACTTCTAATGCCATAGTCTAAATTCACGCCAAATTGCCCAGGAAGGCAAAAGAAACTTTTGTCCTTTATTTTTAATTGCTGTAGCTTCCTTACCAATTTTACTAAATTAAATGTGTTTTAAAACATCACCGTATTTGAAACCTAATTATCCCAATCTCTGGATGAAGAATGGCTAACAATACAAACCCCATTTATGTAATTTATTTTGCAAAGGAAAATAAATGGAATGCAGTTGCAGTAATGATATACATGTTTGCAATTCCACCCTGTTTTTTCTCTTCCTCACAACAACTTAGGGAAGCTGCATCTTTTTTAAACAAATGCTTTAAAAGCATCTCTGCTGTGGCATTTGTTACATCTCTGCACTGTGCTTAGAATGAGGGAAACTCTGCATAATGTCATGTTCTCGCTAAGTAGCATGAAGGGCTTTTGTTTTGTGTGGTGGGTTGGGGCGATTTTTTTTGTTTTGTTTTGTTATAGCTGGTCATGAATGAGGATTATGGCCTGTCGCCCACAATAAGTCATGAATGAAGATCATGGCTGGTGATTGTAATGTGTAAAATAAAAAGAGTAGGAGATGCAGGGCTGAGATGCACTGGTTGTTGAATCATTATTCAGCATACCCCAGCAGAGTGGAGTTTAATCTTTTTAGACCACCTAGTCCTGAGAACTTAAATTTCGTTTTTGTTGGATAAGCTACCATTTACTCACTGCATTTATCAATTACTTGCTGACTTCCTGGTACTTCCAGCTATATGAAGTTCTATCCCAGGAAAGAAAATTGTTCCCAACTGACGATCCTACTGGTTAAAAGCAAGAAAACAAGCAATCCTCTCCCAAACAAACAAATAAAACATGGAGCAAAAAAGTTATTACAAGAGTGCACTAGAGCTGGTAAAGAAAATTACTGGCGTTTTCCATAGCAGAGTTTTTCATCAATCAACAGTATTTTGCTCAAATCTTCTATTAGGCTTACAAAAAACTTCTCAGAAATTAACCTGAAAAACAAAAGGCTGTATAAATAAAAAAAACAGATTTATTAAAAAACTATATAATGTTGAGACTATGAATTGAGTTCTAGGAAGGTGCTAGAGAGATGCCCTCAAGCTCAGTAGCCTGTTCGTTGTGAGTAAACACTGGGACATATGTCATCAAACAATCCAAAATACTTGTTGAAGATTACTTCTACAAATACATCTTGGAAATTTGCTTTGCTGTTTTCTGTGGGGTCATGTTATTTGCTCTCTGCAAGTGTTCAGATGAGCCCTGACTGGTTTATTCATACAAATATTTGCAAGACCTTTTAAGTTTGGCCCAAATGTTTATTTGTTCAAAAATTCATATGCTGAAGGACTTTATTTGTTATTCTTCATTCACTTTCCATCCTTGTTATTCCCTATTTTAAAAACAGTCAAATATCCAGTAAGGGAATGGATACAATACCCATGTGATTTTGATGACAAATTGTGTATTATAAACAATGACTGCTAGCAATGATCAGTGCATGAATAAGTCTAACGCTTGTTTGCATAAACTATCCAGTAAATATTTAAAAATAACAAATACATTCCTAGAAATCCTAATAGCTGTGTGAGCAAATCACAAGCGAGAAAGAACACAAAATTTGTGGAATATTTTGTTTGTCATAAATAATTTAACCACCTGTGTCTTAAAACTTCAAATACAAAAACTGAACTCAACCATTTCTTTATATCCCTTCTAACACAACGGGCTCTAAGCCACTCTTCTAGCTAAGGATAATTCTATGGAATTCTTTAAAAGATTATTAAGATATTTCTTAAATTAGGTATTTCACACATCTATTTATATCTTGGGAAGCCTGAAACTCAATTTTTGTTGTGTTTTTTTTTTCTCATTTGTTTTATTTTCCAAATGTGTTTCCTTCCTTGTGCACACATGCTACTTTGTTAATCTTGGTTCTTCTTACTTGCTTGGATTCCTGCATTGATTTTATTGTAGAAGATCATGAAAGTGCAATTCTTTTTTCTTTTTTTTTTTTTTTTTTCCAGGGGAAAGAAATAGCATTAAAGTATTTAACACATATGGCCAGTGGATAGAAGGAAAATAAACACTTCAATTGTGAGGTCTTCCAGCTTTCTTGGTGTCCCTTTGCAGTCTTAAAAAGAGCAGAAATATCAACATCTACTTTATATGACATAAGTAATAATGGTAACCAAAGTGTAACTTTAAAAATACTTTGCCTATTAGCTAGCAAGCATTTATTTATGCAGTGCTGAGAAGAGTTGAAGCTGAAAATATCCTTTCAGGTTTACAGACATTTAAGTACATTATTAGGAGCTGTGGCACACCAACACGCAGGTATCACCCAATTTCATTGCTACCTGATTAATTAACCTGTTTAAAGTGTGAAAGTTGGCACCCTGTCATTAGAATCCATAGGAATAACTAATGAGAAACTATGAAATAATTTGTTCCTCAATTAAAAAAACTTAAAGAAGAGGTTTTATCTCATTATTCTTCTCCCTTGTTATCACCTATGCAAAGCCAAGAAGATTTTGTAAAACTTACTGTCTAAAAAATAATGCACTATGTAACATCTTAGGAAACACTTCACAGATCTTTAATAAAATGTAGTGTTATCCAACACCAATAGGCAAGCCAAGAAGTTTTCAGGGAAAACGTATTCAGTAGACAGCAGGAATGTGAATATGAGTCCTTTCATTTAACAGGACTTATTTGTTATTGTTTTTTAGCATATCTAGAGGTCAAAGAGACAAAAAGACACACTTGAGTTATTAATTGAGAATAAATTACATGACAAATATGGACCTTGCTTTCTATTAACAAGTTACCTGCAAATAGGTAATATCTTTTATAAACGTGCTTATTTAGGATTAACAGTTTATGGAAAAGGAACCTCGACTTTAGAAAATGGTTGTTATGAGCATGGGTTATTCGTTTTCATTAGTTTTGCTGTATTTGTCACTATAGTAAATGTTCACACTAATTTACAGATAAAGGAACAGGTTCAGGAAGATGATCAGGGTACCTTTAAACATCTAGGTATCACCTGAGGTGTATAAGCCTGAAATTTAGTTTCTCAAAATGACTTCTCAAAACAACAAGTATTAGACAGCAAAACAGTCACTGGGCTACTCTGCATCCAGTGTGGCTTAGCTGAATATATATATATATATATATGGAAAATGAGACATTTAGTGCTGTGAATTATGGATTCTAAGCAGAAAGTCAGACACTTGGGGGATTTGGATGCGAAAGTATCTATAGATAAAGTATCTATAGATATCCAAGACACTGACAGCAGGATGGGCGAGGGTGTTCCCCTGAATAGCAGATGGGAATTAGTTCAGATAAATTGGAAGAAGAGTTCTGAAGATTAAACTTGTTGCAGTAGGAGGTAATGGGAGAACAAGTCGGACATAGCAGGTAGCTAGCTTTTTTTCCTAAAGGGAGATGTGGAAGGAACGAGTATCCCAAAGAAGAGGAGGTGGTGGTGGTTATGGTTATCAAAGGGGAAAACTTGGAGCTGTAATTGAAAGCATTAGCTGTAGGTTTAGGAAAAGACTCAACCCTAAATTCATTGAGAAATAACAGAAAATGGTCTTGGACATTGCCTGGCTTTGTGGGAAAGAAATAAAAGAGGAATAAAAGATAATCCTCCTATTACGGGTTTATATGTCTTGTGGGTATCAGTAGGCATCATTTTTGAGAAGAAACTCGGGAACAGACTCATTGTGGTGCAGCCCTAAGACAAGTTCACTGCTTGCTCTGCACCCTCCACCCCTGGAGACTCGGACACTGTCCTGTTGAGAGCTTCAGTCTGGCATGAGGACAAAGCTGTAGGCTACCCTCCAAACCCTTGCAGCCCACTGGAAAGACCCCTGCCTGGCTCCAGTCATGCTACTTCATTGTAGCCTCAGAGTAGAAACTGAAAGCAAAGAGAAGAGGCAAAGCAGTTTCCTGATATTTGTTCCAAAAATAAGCAGACGCTCTCCCATGATTGGAAACAAAAAAAAGAGAAGAGGAAATGAGGTAACTGAAAAATTGCCGACATCTTCAGATTTTTGTTACTGCTTTGGTGGTAGCCAGTGGTGACAGGTGACCCATGACTTCCCCCCCAAAAAAGAATCCTTATTTGTGTTAGTTTCAATTGCTCTCATGATTTATGGCAGGGGTACCGCAAAGCCCTTCTGTCCCATAGACTTTCAGTCAGAATTTAAAGTCCAGTTTGACATTGGGCTGTTTAAACCTCTTCGTATAGTCTGCATTTAGATAGGAAATAAAGGAAATATAGACTTAAAAACATTTCCTAGAACTGGTTGAAAATGCCTTTTCCCAATAGCTTTTTTTGTAAATATACGTACCAGGCCTTCACTATGGCAATAGGCTTGTTTTTCCTTGAAAGTCTCTTATTTCATTGAAAATCTGCATATTTGAAAAATAAAATATTTCCCCTTTTCTGGTCTTCCCTGGTGGGGAGAAAGCTTCCCCAAAGCACACGGACACGCGTCCAGCCGGGAATAACAGGCGCCTGGGCGGCAATGCTCTGGGCAGCCACCCTCCACCCTGCGGTCTCTCTTCATTCGCCTGCGTGCAGACGTAGGGGCTGGACTCTCGGTGACCATAAATGAAATAGTTTAACTGTGTTTATATCAATGCAAAGAGGATCTGTTTTGTTTCGGGAAAGTAGAAACTGCGTGCAAGGTTTTGGCTTTGCAAGGCAAGCAAAGACAAGTTTCTTTACTCATTCTTTCTGTATTAAGAACTGCCACTACTGAAAGGAATAGATTCCCACCTTCCTCACATTATAGGTAGTAGAGACTTACTCCTAATCAAAAAAAAAAAAAAAAAGTTTTCCCAGTACAACTCTCAATGACCCAAAGAGAGAGCAACACAAAAACGGTAGAGAAAAAAATTATATATTGCCACCATTTCAACTCTCCCTTTACACACATTAATGCACACGCTCACACACACTCATACATGCACACACACACTCATACATGCACACACACACATACGTACATAATTGATGAAGTTAGAAATTTCTGTTTCTGAAAACCAGCTTTAGATGATCTTATTTATTTATTAGTACTACTGTTCAATTTATATTTTGGCTTGCTATTTATTATGCAAAATAACATGCTCATATTTTATTCAGCAGTGCATTTGATTAGTGTAAAGCTTTATTTGCTGGCCTGCATAACAGCATTTTGTCTAGTCTGCAGGCAATATAAGATATTCCAGATCGCTCATAATTTCGACTGACTCCAAAAAAGAAAACTGTTAAAAGGCTAAAACTCTTTCTCAGCGTGTAGATGGCAGCAGGGCCTTTGGTGATACAAGTTACAAGGTAATTTTGTCTCTGATGGAATGACTTGCTACTTTTAACAGTAAATAAACTCTTTTTTTTTTTTTTTTTTTTTTTTTTTTTTTTTACAATAGATTCTAAATTGCTGCAGAATCCTGTGAAAAAAGGTCTTCTCTTTAGTGTCCAGTCTCTGAGGTCTCCTGGCCAGCACTTCCATATTCAGAGTCTGTTTCTATTTTGAAGAGTGATCTGCAGTCTTTTTATAAGATCTTTTTAATCTAAATCTATTGCCTTTTATTAGTTTTCAGGTATTTGACATATGTTCTTTTTTATTAAGATTAATATAAAGTACTTTAGGATTTGTCTACATGAAAGGTGCTACATAAAATAAATGTTTCTGGTGTGTTCCAACAAGCTAAGTCACCAAGCAAGACCAGATGACTTCAAAAGATGCTTTTAGCTATCTGTTTAAAGATAATTTAAAACATTTTCATTTTAAATGCATTTCCAAATAAAAATGGTAAACTACCGAGCATAGAATAGATGATAAACATTAAAGGGGGCAAAACAGTGTAGGAAGGCGAGTCCAGGAAGCCATAAATGTATAAACTCAAAGCATTTACTTTAAATAACAAATTATGAGCTAGATTCACAAGGAAATTATTGGCTCCAGTACATGTACAGAGGAAACATAGTTTGAATAGTTTAAGGGGAAAGGTCCAGGCTAATCTTCCCTGACAAAAGACCCTGAATGGGAAAACTCTCAGTTCTTGTCTTCCACCCTGGTGCAGCCAAGATCCTCTTTAGGGCAATACTGCGTGTGGCCCCCGGTCGGGTGGGGAGAGCCGCGCTCCCAGAAAGAGGGGAAATTTTCTCTTTTCCCCCAAATGCTTTGGCTGGGAACAAACACAGTGTACAGGGACGCCATAGTCAACCCAAGAAAAATACATATCTCTGTAAAGATACTTTTTAAAGAAAAGAAAAAAAGAAAAAACCCCAACAACTAACCACCAAATATGAATAAAAAATCTTCTTCTGAGGGCAAAGGAAAGCTGTCTCAGCAGCATCACTTTTAAAATGGATAAAAGCCCTTCTCAGAGCTGAAGACAAATCAGTGGCACCAGCTTTAACAGAGAGAAACCTTACTTAGGGCTAAGAGACAGCAGGAGTGGTAGGAGTACCAGCTGGAACAGAGATGCACATCAAAGAAATTAAAGCCCTATGGCTGAAGAAATTACATGGATACTATAAACTAATAATTTTAAATATTAAAAAACCCTTTTCAGGCTAAAGAAAAGATACACGTTGTAAGCAGCCAGCCCAAGGTTAGCAAGCACTGAGTGAGCACAGCCCCTCAGAACTGGAGACCTTTACCTTGATGCCTCCTAGGTAACAAAGTGAATTGTTTAATCCCTACTGGTTAAAGACACAGCTTGCTACGTTTTCTTTCTTTTCCCCTCCCTGTGCTTTTTAGTTTCTGTTAAAATACATTTGTTAATCATACAGCAAAGTTGCACAAAATGTTCTGTTTCAGAACAAGGAGTTATACACAGCCTGTGTTTCACTCTACACTGATGCAACAGCTTGCTTTTCAGCATGACTCTGGCTTTTCCCTTGCCCTAGACATTAGGTTTTATAGAGTTAAATTTAAGGTCTAATTTTCTTTACTAGCAGAATGTATCTCATTTGCTATCAGTGCATGCAGTATACTTTTTGTCAACATGGTAATTCAAGGAGAAAGTCAGGCTCTCTTTGTTATCAGATTTACAATGGTTTCTTAAAAAGACAGCTTGTGTATACCTCCTGCCTCACTAGAATACTTGCTTGCTTGGTTCCTAACAATGCCTCATTAAATTCAGTCAAACTAGTATGAAACTTACCTTCAAACAGTTTCACTTGCTGAACCCCATTCTCAAAGGATTTTCTAATCTGCAATTTCTATTTTAGACTTTGAGCAGGAAATTGGAGAGAAAAGAGCACATAGCACTTTCTGCAAAAACACCAAAACCAAACAAAACTTGATGATACCGTTTCAGAAGCAGAATAGATTTGTGTCACTCCTGTTTTGAAGGCAATCATGCTCACAACATTTATTCTTAAAGCAGGAGCATTCACCGATGGTTTTGGCTGTAATTAATCTCATCTTGGAAGAGAAACCTACAGATTCTAGCAAACTTTCTTTTTCTTTTTTTTCTTTCCCCCTGAAGTCTGTTACTTTGCCAATCTGCACAAGAAGGTTCAAACCATACACAGCTCATTACTGGCCACTATGAAGTTAAACTGTTTGTGCACATTTCCCACCTCACCCCCCAAAAAAGCTGAGATTTAGCTGGGCAAAGAGCAGCATAAAGATAGAATTTTCCCCTTTCTTGTACAAGTGAGAAAAAAAATTCAGATTTGTAAACCTTTATAGGAATCTCTTGATACGCCTTTTTCTCGCTCCCTTTGTTATATAGTATCTTCCTTAGCATTGAAGTTGTGGCCAGAACACAGATATATATTTTATATGAACAGCTAAAGAAGGAAAACGTCACAAATGAAATGCCCAAAGAAGACATTAGGGTTATGTGTCTTAAATTGTTAGACATGGGAAATTATACAAGTGCAAATACTTTTTTTCTTGAGGGGATGTGCATGTTTCAACAACCGTTTATTGTGTGACACAATATATGTTTAAGAATCTGTAGATGATCAGATAGTCCAACTAAGGCATCTTGATTAAACCACAACACTACGGTTGCATATAGGACATTGTCTTTTGCATTAGGTTTTGTTTACGCCTGCCCCTGGACTCCGCGTGCAAAGCTGAGTATGTAAATGTCACCGCACAGCTAAATACTTCCACGTAACCCTATTGCCTGTCCTTGTCCTGCCACTAGGAAGGGTTCACCATCACTTTCCAGCTAGCAGTCATGTGAGCAGCACATCGCTGCGCTAATACAGGGTTTATATCCCATGGGTAGCTCAGACCACACGTGTAGTATAGCAAAAGTGCCATCTGGAAGTAATTCCCCGTTATTACTTCTTATCAGGACTGCTGAGGGGTTTTTATTTATCAAGTATAAATGAATCATAGGGCAAACTGATGTATGCTCATTAAACTATAAAAACTTATTAGGCTATCCTTTTACTGCTCAAAATAGAAGTCTAATAGAGGTAGGCTAGATCATGCTAACCTGCAGCATGAATGTGACATGCAAAAGAAGAAATAGACTGAAATCTGTCTGAGTTATGCCAGGAAATTACATATTCTTCTTAAAGTAAAATAAACACTTGACAAAGCTGTTAATCATCCCTAGTGGAAAGGATTTACAGATTCAATATTAAGATGATGAGCTTCCCACTGGTCTTAGGAGCACTATAGTCAAATGAATCAATTTTCCTCTGAAATCATTTAGAAAAAAATTACATTCACATTGAAGAATATGAATGGTTTGAATGCTAAAATGTCACTTTAAAAATATGTCATCCCTCCAGTGAGCTCCTATTAGTCCTCAGTTAATATTTAGTGCATTTTGGATGAAAAATTCAAGGTCAGTATCTTATATGTAGATATGTGTATCTGTAATGTACCATATAGGCTCATGTACTTTTTCCTATACAGAAACAGTGTTGCATAAACATACATAATTCTGCAGAGCCTGAATTAAAAATATATACATTTAAGATTGATTTTTAAATATCACTCATACCCAGACATTTCACATCAAACCACACTAAAGATCTGCTTCACTAAAATAAATTTGCACATTAAACAGTAGAAGAATAAAGAATACATATTTATCTTGATTAAGATGATTTCATAAAAGCTCTTGACAATTAGGTTTTTTTTTTTCAGTAATTTGAAACAATCCTTTGTTGAGAACATATTTGAAAATTTACCTGCAGTTAAATTGTATCTGGGGACTCCGGTAAAAAAAAACAAACAATATTTAGAAGTTACCCATTCAAAGAGAGAGGGGGAGAGAGAGAAAAAAAGAAAGAATGAGCCAGGGAGATTATAGAATTTAATGATTAAGAATGTGTGCAGTGCAGTATAAGTACATTTGTTTCCTTGGAAACAAACTAGTACTGTTGCACTGAAGAAATTTGTAAGCATTAAAAAATTCTGTAATCAGGCCCCAGGAGAACATATTAAATTTTTTAAAAGGGATAAATATTTGACATTCCTGGCCATTTTCTGACTGTACTTGTTGATGAGGCCTGCTGTCAATGGGTGGTGTTCCTAACGTTAGAGAAATGGATACGATACATGAACCTGCACAGCCAAGAACACACTTTTAAACAGCTAATCCATGCAGCAGGATCAACTCTGGCATCGCACAGAAAGATTTAGATCTTTTAAGTAGCAAGGAGCTGGTAAATGCAGCTAAATGCAAATAAAGGTAGACTACCAAGCCTGCAATAAAGGTTCAAAGGGGGAATTATTAAGAAAAGGGTCTAAAACCTCTGCCTAAGTTGTCCTTGCTTGCAGAAAACAGCGGGTTGGCTCCTAGGGAGAAGACAGGATAATAATGCTCCTGTTTATGCCAGGTACAAATTATAGCCTGCTGGAGTTCCTGAGCTCAATTAATTCAAATAAAACAACATGCTCTAATCTCCTGAACCTTCTCCTGTTTCATAACCAAACTCAACACAGTTCTTTCCAACTGCCCAGGAACAGCTAGGTGCTTTTCGACTTCAGTTTTGCCAGCAAGAAACAGAACTCAAAGTGCAAAGAAATAAAAAAATACCAGAGACTTCCATTTACGAGCTGGAGCAAAAATATCCAGAACCTCAGAAGAAATGTTACTTTGGTGAGCTGTCCATTTGGAAGAGTAAGTGGTACCAACATGCTAGAAGAACACGTCAATTCTGGTTCAGTGGCTATAAGCAAAATCTTTTTTTCTCCTCACTTACTATATTATCACCTTAAGCCAGGTTGTAGAGCTATAGCAGTAATGTCATTTGTCCTGGAAATCCATGCAGCTTTTTTTGTGACATGTTTCAAAAGAAATATTCTATCTACTAATAAAGGTACACAGGGAAAGGTAAGACTGTTTGATCATTATAAATTTGCTTCCTATCACCAAAGAAACAGGGCAAAATATGCAGATCATGTCTAAAAATATTAATGCAGTGAGCTCATTTGAGCTTATCCCCGTTACACATGAGATTGTGAGATGTGGTGGATGAGGCTTTATAGTTATGAGGAAATAATAATTGCCAAAATGATCCCTTGGTTTCTCCCGAATGGAAAAACTCAAGACATGGGAAGTTACACGGAACAAAAACGTGGTAAAAAGGATTCTAGGTACAGGTTTTTCATGCAAGTGGAAACCTTGAAATTAGTTTCCAGGAGCAATCTTGAATTTGTAAGGGGAAGCTCATGCTTTCAGAAAGAATTAGAGGAATATAAAAAGAAAGGTCCCCTTATCCTTCCCTCCATCAAAAAATCTGAGCTATTTCTTTAACCTCATCACTTAAAGTCAGTGGATTAAGCCTCCATCTTTTACAAAATTAGAAAAGAGATTCTTTTTGCCTGCTTGGATACTGAACCCGTGCCAGCAAATTTGGTGGAGTTTGAAACTGGTTTGAAGAAAAACAGAGCAGAGCTCTGAAAGTTGAAGGATCCGATGCTGCAGGGAGGCATTGCTGACTCTGGAGAGGTGAGGGCTACCTTTGCAACTGCGTGCTATTTATCAGGATTGCTTCACAGGCAACCTGCTCAGTGGCATTTGCAAACTTCCAGACTGCAGGCTATGGGAGATACTGGGATCCTCTTTGATTCCAGTGATATTTTCATTATTTCAAAATATTGCATTAATTTCTTTTGAGTCAGTGGTTCTCTGCTGCACTTCAATATTTTATAGTGTTTATAAAGAGCCAGAGCAGAAAGCAAAGTGCTTTAATACAAAGTGCTTCTATCAGGTTAATTTAAAATGGCTAAACATGCCTCCTGTTGTCACGTATCTAAAAGGGAAGATAGGAGTAATATTTGTGTCTAATAGATAGAAAATACCTAGTTTCCCTTTCCTTCCCAAATACATGCTTGAAGTCAGTAAATGCTATGGAAGACCAACACAAACTTCAGCTACATATGTCTGGGTTTGGCATGGCTCATTTCGTCATGGAATCACAGAATGACTAAGCTTGGGAAACACATCTAGAGCCATCTGGTCCAATCCCTGCTCAAAGAAATGCCAACCTCAGAGTTAGAGAGAGCTGCCCAGGGCTTTCTGCAACTGGGTTTGGAACATCACCAAGGACAACCTCTCCTAACATCCCCACCAGGCCCCTCTTCCAGTACTTGAGCGGCCTCAAAGATAGGAATTTCAAGCTTGATAAAAAATAATGACCTTTTGTTTTTTTTTAATTGTTTGCTTTCAGATCCACAGGCTGATAGTTTGATTGGATAGAAAAGAAAGTTAAGTTCAAACGGACACACTAGCCTTTCCTGTAGCTAATAACAGAAAACAAAGCCCTTATCGCAGCTATCTCAGCTCTTAACAGAGCTCTGCTCTCTGCTCAAATCAGCTCAGAGAATTACCTTTCTGTTACTTACAGGGACTTTGAGAGGAAAAAAAACCCATCCAAAACCAAATTGTTTTCCAAATTACACACCTGGCCATCAGACTTGGCTCAGGACTAACTCTTCCACTCTTGGAGAATCTTAATCAGCCCTTCCTCTACTTCTGTCTGCTTAAACAAGACTTATAGGAGAGGCAAATTTCCGTTCGTCTTGACAAGGGAGATAATAAACCCCTACCGCCTTCTCAAGGACAGGTTCATAATTTCCCTTCAGGTAATAAAAAAATCCCACAAAACACAGAAGACCTAAATGCAGCTTCCATGGTGCGTGTTTTCATGCAACAAATTAGGGACTTATGTAGCTTTTCCATATATGAACCCCCCCGGATATCAATATGTGTTACTTTTAGAAAAAGGCACGTTACGAGTTTTGAGCTTTTCATATTTTTGTTTCACCGCTTTTATGCAGATTAACACTTCTTCGTTTGAATCTTTCTCTCTCTGACTACCCATCCTGTATGTTGCTTTTCCCAAAATTCCTCATTCTTCAGGGTAAATTTGAGACTGAAACCTCTGACTCCTGTGTACTGTGATTATCTATGGGAAAAGTAAAACTGAGCCAGCTCTAGGGAGAGCTTTTCCTTTGGATCTCTGCAGGGACCCAAGAGTATTGCTCCTTTGATACTATTTTTTTAAGAATCTTCAAGTCTGTATGTGTGCAGTGGAAAGTTTATTGTGATATGACCATGTGGTAATAATATATCAAAGTCCAGCATTAAAATATTTCTAAAAACATGAAAAATGGGCTGTTCATAATACTAAAGAAGGACAAGCAAATTTGCTGACAATGTGGGTAATTTCCTGAAATCAGAGTTCATCTTGTAGCAAACCCATGTTCTGTAGTCAACAGAAACAAGCAAAGCATAAATCACTCACTCACATACACTATCTCCTGTGTCGTGATAATCGCATGTTTTTTGGGTCAACAAAGGAGACTATACCTTAGAAGAATAATAAGGGCCTGCTCCAATATCCATTGAAAACAATGGAAAGGCTCCCATTGACATGAACTTCAAGGGATGAATATTGCATCTGGCTGTAGCACCAGAAAGGTCTTAAAACAAGACCTGCAGTGAGCTTTTTACCAAAGAAACATATTGAAGCCTATGATCTCCTGCTAGTTATGAGAGTCTGTATTTTTAACTCTATACAATGAATGCACACATGCAAGAAAATCATACAACGCTGGGACAAAAAATGGATTTCTCCATTTTTCACACCTTGCAAATGTGTTGTGGAATATTTCTCCTAATTTAATAAATAGTCTTATATGTGCATTCTAATATTCCAATTTTTTTTAATCTGTATATGAGTTTAACTGTTGGAGCAAAAATAGTCACAATAACTTTGAGAACATATATATTAAAATTATGAGTAACTGCATTCTAAATGCAGTAATATTTTAGAAATCATTGTGGAGGTATTATGTTTTGAAGGGCATTAAAACTTATTGTACGCTGAGATTTTGCAATTGCGTGTTTCTGAAGTGGCAATTTTTTCTTGGCTTTTATATGAATTTAAAAATGCATCATTTAAATGTAGTCTCATTTTCTAGTTTGGTACACATGCCTTTCTGAAATATTTTACAACTTACAGCTTTTTTCAGCAGGAAAGGAAAATCTGGGGGCTAGGGGCATGTCCACCTCCAAAATCACAACCTGGGATTTCATTACCAAAAAAGAAAGAACTCTTCAAACACAGGAAAAGTAAGGCTGGATAGCAAATAAATTAGATACAGACATGAGATAATAGAAAGCACAGTAATCAGAAGACATGTTTTATTATTACAGGTGGAGATAATGTTGAAAAAAAGTGTGGGAGAATGCCTTGGGCTTGTTTTAAGACCAACATAAAAATGCAATACCTATATGTTTGTTTTAGCATCTTTTTTATTGTAAAGATTTTTTCCCTAGTATTTATTTACTCTTCACATGTAAAAATAGGCCTATTGAAGTATTTAAATATACCAAATACTTAGGAGTTAACATAACCATGTCTGAATGCAAGGTCATTCTTTTCCTTACAGCAATATTTCCTACAGCCCACATAAAAACTTCCACTTCTATAATCTGCAGTGGTGTCAATAAGAAATTCTTCTACTGACCTACAGCAGGTTTCTAGATTTTTCTCCTCTTTTATGAAATAGATGAAAAATTCAGGTAAGAATTTCTGTCTACTCTAAGGTCCTTCGTCTTGGTTCATATGTTCATGATGGTTATTTTCCTGGGAGACTCACAACCTGGGCCATTGAAGAGTCTTGCGTGTATTTTTTTAGGTTCCACTGCTCAAATTGCAAGAGAAATGTATATTCATGATCCCTTACCATTAGCCTTCATTTTCGAAGGAAACAACCCTGCACCAAAAGATGTGTATATGTTCCACAATAGTTTGCTTTAATGAATCGAATGACCCTTAACCTGCTGCTAACCAATATAAATAATGATCTAATATACATGCAACACAACTAAGAATAATTATACAAGCTCTGTAGTTTTTCTTTTGTATTTTTAAATTCAAACTGGGAATAAAGGTAATACCCCATCATGTAAAGTCCACTGTTTTAACCAACAAAAGTCTTGCTAATGGAGGAGGAAAAGGAGGTTTAAACATTGGGTATGTTTCAACCTCCGTTCGTTCAACAAGAGAGATTGCCCATTTTATGGGTGCAAAGATAGAGATAGATAGCCCATTCTGTGACTAAAAATGGTTTTTAAAAAGTTGAAAGAGAAAGCAAAATGAAATGTGAATATTAACTTGCCCCTGCCTCCCAATTCCTACTTTATACCAGCAGTCACTTGTGGTCAGTTCATTGCAAGTCTACTAGATTTTCTAGACTACCACTGCACATGGTGATAGATCAAAATATTTCAGTAGCTTGTAATCTTGTAAGCAAAGATTGTAAAACCTTTAAAAAGTTGGTATCCCATACAACTTCTACAAAATTATCTTTTTAATGAGTATATGCTCTTAAAATAGTTTCTATGAGAATACCTTCCAGCAAATTCCTTTTTTAATGATATTCCTTTTTTTAATAATATTCCTTTTTTTAATAATATTTTTCAAAGTGAACACAAAAAGTACAAATGCTGTTAGAGCATTCTTATTTGATTATTCAAATGAATACCTGTGTTGCCTTTTGTTTTGTTTTGGCAAAATTACCTGATAATACTAGAGTCAGATCTAGTTCAGGTACTCACAAGCAGTTTTGTTCATTTCAAGTAAGAATTATACCATATGCCATGGTTGAAATTAGAATCTAATCAACACCCAGTATCCCACAATGCAGATAGAGAGAGTTTAGATAAAATTCCCTTTTCCAATGAATACAGTGGCACGATGTTGGTAGCTTCATTGCTGTTGTGAAACTCTGCTGTCCTTCAGTATAAGAAAGAAAAAAGAACAGAATAAAAGCTGATGCACAAACCACTTGCAGTTTCCATTAACAAATGATTACTGAGAAACTTCCCCATACTTTCACACGGACATGAGAGTTTCTGCAGAGAGTAATTCTGAATATTCAGAAAGCTTCTGTCAGAAGGAAGGCCAGTTTACCATCTCCCCTCTCACGACCAGCTAGGGGGTATCCTTTGGTCTCTTGGCCATAGCCAAGGTACAGCTGGACAAATGTTGCAAGAAACGGTTTATGAACCTCGCAAACAGATGTTACTGTCTTTAAGTGCACCACAGTTTTGCTCTTGTACTCACGGTTCTTTGACAACACTTAATTTTTGTAAGCAGCCACATTACAGAGGAAATGGGCTTAGAACTAAGGAGTTTCCCACTGGGAACCTCTCTCTAGATAGGTTATTCTACATAGGCTTATCCAGCCAGCCCAGGAACAGAAACTGAAACCTCCTTTGTCCACTCAAAATTAGCATCCCAGGACATCTAACTTTGGATACTGAAAAAAGTAACTTTTAATGCAAATCAAATCTCACATAACCTTAGCTCAGGAATAGTTCAGGAAGAAGGATGGTTTCTTCAGCCTCACTGATAGCATGACATTGAATGACAAAATGAATGCGTCAGCCAAAAAAAAAAGGCTGCAACACTGGGAGGAAAGCTGGGTCGCCAGCTATATCCAGACTTCAGAGGAAGTAAAACAACCGAGAAGGAGTTGATAATATTGTCTGATCTCTTTCAAAGGGAAAATTGAAATGAGATGTAGATAGCAATCAGTGCAGAGATGTTTTTGTCAGCAAGTAAATGCAGACCACCATGTCCTTTCCTCCTTTACATCTGACTTCACATCCTCCAGCAACATACCCCTCTTTTGAAACTTTTCCATGTGAAAATATTTAATACCTGTGTGGGAGCTCTACGCCACTGCAAGGCAGTAGAAGATATTCAGCATGAGCATTACCAGCCCATTCTCTTGGGCAACAATAACTCTCTCATACTAACTCCAATGCTGAACCAATGTTTTCATTGTAAAATGTACTCCTGTGTCTAGAGGGAAAACCCAACATATATTATAGGTGGGAAAACTCCACCAAAATATATTGCTCAAGCAGACAATGAGAGCTTGTCTGATTAAGATGTACAGAAGGAGACAGGTAATGTGTATGCAAACACAGATTTTCTAAGTATCAATGAATCACCCTTTACAGAAACATCTATGTACATGAATAAAACCAGGAGAAAAGGCTACCAGGTAGGTAGCAGACAAAGCGGAAGGGGTTACATTTCTCCAGATAAATCAGAACGTACAGTGTATAAAGCTAAATTTGAAGGAATATATTTGTTTTAAACCTTGAGGCATAACACTTTCACTGAGTAGGGGAAAAAAAAAAATCTAGAGAAGCGGGGCCATTGATATGCTGATCAGTGTAACAATACGGAGCACAGAGACAATTTAAAACTTTACTCCTACATCTGATTTAGGGTATTGTTCAACAGCAGTTGTTAGAATTTATACAAATAACTATTCTTCTAGTCTATGTTTATGATATTTTATTAATCTTTCTACTATTACTATTATTATTAATAATACAAGAGTACTGTTTTTCCAAAGCTGCATTGTGTTCTCACAGACATCCATGCTTTAAAGAATTTCCTTCCAAAATTGTAAAATATTTATACAATAAATCATCAGATGATTTAAAATTAAATCATTCTGGTTGTATTTATGTTCATGAATCAAATGTGACTTTTCTCGCTTTACATAGGTCTATGCTGTTTTCAACCTCAACCTTTGCAAGTGACATTTTCATTTAGAATCTTATCATTTCATAATTATTACGTTTCAGAACTCCTAGGGAGAGAACAAAAGCTTCCTCTTTGTATTTCCATTGTTATGTTTCTTTGAAGCACAAATTAAATTTCAATCCCACCCAAAACAAACTTTTAAAGTACAAAATAAATTAGAAATTACATGAAAAAAAATACCAAGCTGTGAAAGCTTGACACGGCTTCTCGTGAGCCCAGGTATATTCTAGATAATTTATTACTGTGTTTTCTTTGTTTAACCAGTGGACCAAGCTCAGCCTAATGAAACACGGCAAACATCTCACTGAAGTTGATCTGCACTGCTATAAACTGATGCCAGGACTCTTGTGATGTTAATAAAGGAGAAGGGCTCGTTTATACCTCCAGGGTGATTATTTACTATCTTTCAGATTATCGTTACCTTTTAATTGTCTTCTGAGCTGTCCAAAGAAGAGATATATGATTATTTCTCAGCTTCCTTGCAAAACGTGGAGCCACACTCTACAAAATACCATATTTACACAGCTGCTACTAATGGTGATTCTTATTATCATTGGTTTCTTTTAATTTCACTCCAGTGGGCAGATTATTCTTTTTTAGGCAAATGTCGTGGCTCAGATTCCTAGAAAAGGCACAACTGCAATTAGCAGCAACAGTAAAATGGAGCAAACAGAATATCTGCGAGCTTGGAAGGCACTCTTGCTTTTTCAGGGAATTTTCAGTTTTAATTAAGGAAACAAACAAACTTTGCATTATCAAAGTGGGAGAGGGAAAAAAATAAATCAGCCTGGAAGTAGGAGGAGGGGGGAGAAATCAAGGGACCTGGAGCGTGTTCAACTCCCAGCAAGGGACAGAAATGTAAGTGGCTCCTGGCAGCCCTGTCCGGATGAAGAGACGGGGTGGCGGCACTCAAAACCTGGCAAGGAGAGCGGCGTTGATGGGAAGGAGGGAGAAAGGCACTCACCTCGTAAAACAGTGACACCTGTGCAACATGTCGGCCTGCCTGCCCTCTTTCTCAAGGCTTGGGGTCACAGGTCCTCCAGGACGCAGGAGTATTTTACGAGAGATTCACTAACGCACCGGAGAAGAAACAAGGAGGTCGCAGCAGAGGCAGTGGGGCCACGTGCACAGCATCCCCGTGCCCCAAACGGGCCCAGCGCCTGCTTTGATTAAAAGTTGTATGACCATCGTGTTTTAACGTGAGCTGAGCTGCCAAGGCTCACTGAAAGTCACCGATTCCAAGTTAAAAGTAGCTGCGCAGTCCAAAATTATGAGCAAAAGAGAAAAAAATATTTTGTTTGGACTCAAAAAATAATTTATTGAAAATAAACGTTACAAATCTATTTTATTTCCCCCTAGAGCCTTGCAAAAAGAACCAATATTCATCTGTTATATTTCGTGTACAACCACAGCTATACATTAATCTCTGTGATTTAAGTTGCAGTTGTGCCTAAATGCCCTTAGCCAGTGTGGAGCCCCTCGTGCAGGGCGCAAACACGGAGCAGGGAACAGGGTGGGTGCAGGAAGCCCCTGCTGCTCAGCATTGCCACCACGGCAGAGCTGGGACAGCGAGGGGGCACCGAGGCACCAAACCCTCCTCGGCTTGCAAAGGGATGGCGCTTAACTCCTTCATTATCAAGGTCTCCAACCAACCTTGCCCATCTCCAGCTGCTTACTTTAGACAAACTTGTCCAAGCCATGCCCTTGCTAAGTCACCACTGCAGCATCCCATAGCACCCCTGCTGCTGAAACCACCTTGCAGTTTCCTTGTTTTTTCAATTCCCAGGTGAAGCATCCCTAAATTTTTACTTAATGTAAGTATCAGCTAAAAGCCCAATATTACTGTGCTATAAATGATGTGGGAAACTGTACTACTCCATGCTAGCCACCAACATAACTTAATTTTTAATCCTTTCCAGTGATATCCCTGGTTCAAGAGTGAAAAGAATAATATATTGTTCCAGTCATTTGATCTTCTTATTTTGGATACACACTGGTTTACTTAGGGTTTTTTTAATCCAATTAGGTTTGCCTCTTTAGTCTAGGTAAAAACCAATGGGGAGATCCTTCTCTACAAACAACATATCTCACCCTAACTAAAGGGAGAATCTGGTTCATCCATATTCTTCGCATACAATTTTAAGCCTGCTACTCTTCTGTTTTACTGCAATCCTGTTTTTCAAAGAAACTTTTTTTCCAGAGAGTAAGATGCAAATCTACTGCCATCAACTTTCTGTTATTCAGAAGCACTAAGAAGTAAACCACCTGGTATTTTTCTTCAGTGCCTATATATGCATATGCAAATCCAACAGCTTCAGTATCTGCCAAACTATTTACCAAGTTTGTCAGGGAAACAGCCTCTGAAACAATCTTCTTTCAAAATAATATTCTACTGCTAAATTCTTCCTTTGAACGCTATTTTTGTCTCTTAAGGAATATTCACCCTCGCAGTCTGACTGCTTGTTAAGAAAAAACAAGAAAAACAGTAAAATCTCACTGTTGGCCTATGTTCTAGTGCCAGTGTTCAAACATCAGGATCCCAACAGTATCCCAGCGCCTGAAAAACATGTCCTTTTCTTTGAAATCTGCCCGGGTTGCGGATGAGAAATTGCCAGTAGAAATTACAACATTTGCCATGACTGAGATGGGGTGGGTTTTCACATTTGGACTGAATGAAACCATGGAAAATGTTGTTAGTAACAACTCCAATGTTATAAAAAATCACCAAGTGACAGATTTCGAGATTAAAAGGAAATATTAAAAATCCCCTTCAATATTTAAAGCTTACTTAACTAGTAGCACTTCACTTGACACTGACTCGTGTCATTTTCTTTCATTCCTCTTTTGATCCATGCAAAGCAGTTACACGATTGCAAATATCTTATCATGTCACCTTCTCATGTGGATATGAGATGAAAGAATATTATCTCAAGCTGAGTGATAAGTCCTGTACCAAAACTACGGGTGGAATCTGCACAATCTGCAGCTAAACTGGAGCAGGGAGGCAGCAGCAATGGACATTTTTTTCCTGATATTCTGTGTTGAGGATGGCTGAGAAAAAGGGTCTTATTTTAATAGGTTACTGAAGGCTACTAATTAACTGTTGAGTTTTTATACCAGGTTAGCTGAGCTTTTTGTCAATGTACGTGGATCATTCAAATCACTTTTATTTGCATGATTACGAAGTGGCAAACCATCAATATTGTTTCGCCTCTGATTTTAAACGTGCAAAAGGCATCAAAAGGCCTATTAACATGAAATAAAATTAGCCTTCATCTGTTTTATTTTAAAGGTACTCTTCCCTCCCTCCCCCCCGCTTTGCTTCCCCCCCTTTTTCCCTTTCTTTCTTATTTAGGGAACTCGGTTCCTTTCCCATACTTGGTATGTAGTACATCTTTTTTTCTCAGAGTTAATTCTCCAAGTCTGGTCTGTCAGCCAGTATAAACACCACTTGATGAATGAGACTCAAGGTGTTTAGTCACCTGAAGCAGCTGTTTGAAGTAACTCTACACACAGCCTGAGGCCCGTGTTTTCACAGCTGTGGGAACTCTTCAAAAGCTTTCCCTCTTGGCCTGCTGCTTTGCTGTGGCTTTAGACTCTTAGCGCAAAATCTGGACAATTTCAAAAGGGCAGAATGAAACTAGAGACAGTAATTTTTGATGATTTTGGGCCAAAAAATAGCCTAGAATAAATAAATGAAGTACATTTGAAAGTGCTTTACCTAGGTGGGCTATATATCTAAGAATCGCCTGCTCTTCATGTGCCCATGCGCTCACTCAAAAGGGGAGACGCGGGGCTGAAGTACTGCTCTCTGTTTACAAGGCAGTATTTTCACTTTCTTCTCTGATGCAGCTACGTTAAAACTAAATGTTTATGGGCCTGGAAATACATGTACCTGAAATAAACTCAGCAAGTTTTTAGAAGTTGGAAAGCTCTCCAAACTCATAAATAGACCTGCAATGATTAGTGATCTGTGCTCCCCTCTGGGAAGCTTTGGAGAATTGGCTTCGTAGAGGTCATATGATTGCTTCTCCTGGCTCAAAGTCTGTGCCTTCATGATATGCCTCACTGTATCCATGTAGGTAGCCAAAGTAGTGATGAGCCCGAAAAAAAAAAAAAAATAAAAAAATTGAGCAAGGCGCTGAGCTGGCAGGGAAATTACAGTTTTGCAAATGCGGGACCCAATCATGCAGCTGGGCTGAAATATTATATGCAGAATGAGGTCATGGATCAGAAAATGGATTTTATTTGGGGGTGGGAGTGGACTGCAAGCCTAAAGCATGATGATGAATTCGCTGGAAAATCCTGAGCGATAAATGGCCAGGTTCTACCTCCCCTGCGATGTGCAGCACCGCCATCATCAGAGGCACTGCTGCCAGAAGATGAGGCTCCTCGAGGAGTCAGACAGCTATTGCTCAATGCCATGAGTAACAATGGTGCCATCAGACTGGCCCAAGAAGGTGAGCATCCCACAGGAAAGGGAGATGGAAAATAAATTCTGCAAAGCATTGATGTGAGTAGACAGATTTAATCCATGAGGCTATGTCAGGTGGATGCTTAATTTACTGAATAATGCTTTCCATTTCCAAATTCATCCAAAAAAGGAAATACAGATACATCAAACCTCAAGTTTCAAATGTGTCCAACTAAAGGCATCAGCAAGCTTGCCAGAAAGAGGGTAAGGATGGGACAAACTGCTCCTGAGACAGTAGAACAAACATGCCCCAGCCTTAGCTGTTTTAACACTACATGCCTCCCACACATTACTCCATAAATTGTTCTTTTCTTCCCTCTCATTTTCTCCAGTTTACAAAAATTCTCATGTTAACAGAAAACGTTTAGTTTAAATTGATCCTCAGCCATCCTTGGCATGTTTTATACACGCTCACTCTTTTATGTTTTATAGCTTATGTCATTCTGTATTTATCATTTAGTTAAGGCCTTATATTTTTGGCTTGCTATTGCCCCTTATCAGATGATAAAATGTTCCCTCAGGAGGGAGAGAATTTTTATGAATTATGATGATACTATAGAAAATAAATGACTTATTGGCACTACGGTCAGGCTATACACAGAACTGTGTTCTTCGAAAGTTTAGGGCCACATGAGAAAGGTGCATGAGCAGGCACTGGCACTCCCAGGGAAGGAAATTTCCCTGAGGACACAGTGACCATGCGGTGACAAGGACAGCAGTGCTGCCTGGTCAGAAGCTCAGGATGAACCCTGTGCTCTCCCAGGGTCTCTGCACAAAACTGCTCGTCCCTTCACGTCCAGCACTCTCCGGTGCATAAAAATGCCAGAAGGTGGTGAAGTTTCCAGATGCTCTGAGAACAGCAGGGCATAAACATTTCCAGAGTAGATAAATGCGATTTGGGCATAAATAAGTCCTCTTAAATGTCTTCTATGCCACTAACCACATCTGGATGCCCACAGGTCTCTGGGTACCTGTGTTTTGCAATGATACTGAAGGTTAGCTGTGCCAAAGTACGTCCTGGCCATTGCCTTCACCCTTCTTAATGTGCTCCCACCCAATTCTCACTCCCAACCTACTCCTGAGAGGCTTCAAGCAGCCAACACCACCTAAGGCTGCCCTCCCTTCTCCAGAGTCTGTTTAGCCCACATGGTGAAAGCATGTCTCGTACTACCAGAGACACATCTGGGCTGGTCTCTTCTCTGCAAAAACATGACATAAATACTGACACTGGTCACAGTACACGTCAACCAAGTCAAACTTTGCTAATGAACTAGTACAAAACTTCAAAACAAATAGACAAAGCTGCTGTTGAACAGCATACTGCAACCTTTCCCCCCATGAACACATGACAATTATATATATATAGGCTTGCTGTCTTTCACCTCAGGAAACAAATCAAATAAGAAGTTATTAGGCAATTAAAGATGTTTGCTTAACTCAAACTAGAAAACTAGTTTATATTGCCAAAGCCTGGAGCTACAAAAAACAGCCCACAAGCAGCCAGGGTAGTGTTCTCCTCAGGCAGGTACTCCAAGACGAAAGATAGGTTAATTTTAATTTTTCAGGTAAATTCTGTTCAAGTGAACAAGGGCTCCTCGGCACCATCTATGCAAGGTCACTGGCTTCTCCTACCCTTCTCTCGGCTGGATGCTAGGACCAGATCTGCCTTTTGGTCTGCTCTTTACAAAGCAATTTCTCAACCAACAGACTCCCAAAACAGATACAGGGTTTTGTCATTGCCATGGTGCTTCCAAGGGCTCATTCCCATGCAAGCACCACAGCCAGAGGACGCCAACTGCATGACATGATATGGTTTACACATGCCCATCATCTCTGAGCCCCTCAGCATAGGTCAGCTGGCCCAAAAGATGAGCCACCTTTTGGGTTGGATAGGTTTAAAGGGATGTAGGATTATAAGGCTTATTTTTAAGTGGAATACAAAGATTTCATCAAAGCTGAACATCAAAATCCTAAGCCCTATATGAACAGTAAGGTAAACATTACCTAGCATACAGAGTAGCATTTTATGAGTTCCTTCTCACCATAAATAGCAGCATTTTACGACACAATTTAAGTAAAACACATTCAAATGACCACCTATGCAATGTGATGACAATGGGATCCATTTGCTGTGACAGAGCTGTGCCCTTCCAGCCTCCTCAGCTGGATCATTTGGGGTGATTTTATGGAGTTTGTAGACAAAAAGAATGAAATCTGTGAGGATTGACTTTAAAGCAATAATATACTTCTGTTATGCAGTAATATATCCCCATTAACCAATATTCAAAATTGTTGGATGTGCAGGTAATGGCAACTATATATAGAAATACCATTTTATCTTTAAAGAAGTGAAATATATTAAACTACAGGTGATGAGATGTTACAGGAAGAATCATCGTTAAGAGATCCTTACTCCACATATGCATGTAAATAGTTTTATGGGGATATCCTGTTGAAGATGATGTGTTCCTTATGAGCAACAGCTTCTGAGCGAAAGGTTCCCTATCCTATAAATACATAAATGTGAGACACAGCTGGGAAGTTTGCCTACAGGCAAATATTCAGGTGAGTAAAATGAGCAGGCAAAGTTTGATGAAGAGTATCCAGGAAGCCCTATTGGTGCCTTCTCTGTAATGGCCCAGTAAGAGAAATGGAGAGAGAGAGAGAAAAGTAAAGAATTTTTTTTTTTTTTTAAAAGGAAAAACCCCACAATTACTGCCTAACTTCTAAAAACATGGTGTAATATTTCAGGCTGAACACGTACGTATGCATATATATGTACAGCGTGGTGGTTATTAGAGACACTACAGTGTAAGGCTTTTCTTTTCTCTGTCTCAAACATTTTCCCAGGTTAAGTACAATTCCCATGACCATCATAATCATTCATCTGGCTCTCAGACTGGATAGTGGTACTGTGCGTTGTATTTGGCTGTGAATACCAGTGCACCCAATAATTTCCTTTTCCATGACATTTCTGAGAAACAAATACTGGATCTGATTCACATCTAGCCACAAATATGAATCAAAACCCAATACAGAATTGGATACATGCTGGAAATTTGATAACTTGTGAATATGAATTTACTCCTGTAGTTGCTGAGCTGCTATTGGAAATCTGGAGCATGCTTGGAATTACAGTTTTTGCTTTCCAAAAACGTGCATAGTTTGTTCCTTGTAATCATATTTCTGATGAAGTCAAAGACAGAAATCCCACTGAAAGAGCTGAGGAGGAAGGACTTTGTTTTAAAGACGTACGCTTTATGGAACCTTTCCTACTTGCTGTCTTTTCAATGTAAAATATTAGTCTGTCTAATCCCTTTCTTCTTCTGTACATTAACAGAGACTTGAAAAAAGAGGTTACAATTTTTATGATTTAGAATAAAGTGGCCTCTGTTTTCTAACACTTGCCAAAGCACACGGGGTCAAATCGAAACAGTCACCTACGCTGGCCAGTTACATGTCTTATTTAAACAATAAATTAGTGTCAAAGTTTCCAGTAATTAATTTCTATACCAATTTACATATTTCATTCCTTTCATTTTTTTGCTTTCATGTTTTGAAACTGTAATGCAGCTAACATCTATTTAAAGCAACCTCCCCTACCCGGTGATTGATGTTAGATACAACAATTACAATGCCAGTACTAGGGATAATTCTTTGCAGATGTTGTCAAATTACAGGTTAAATGAGGAAAAAAGTTCCTTTCTTCCGGCCACCCACTCTAGTTCTCTTGAAATAGGTGCAGAGTACTGTATATCCTGTGCTGTAGGTGCAGTAATTCCCCGTTCAGTCACTCATCTGGTTTAAATGACTTCCATTTGCCATTTCAAAGGATGACAGAACATTGTGTTCAGATTGTTTCGCAGGTACCGAAAACGCAGTAACTCTGCTTTGTGTTTTAGCTGGCAAAGAGAAGTGAGCTCGATCTGGCAACACGATGCTGCTTTTCCCTTTAATATAAATAACATTTGCCATTGTGAACAAAAAAAAGAGAAAAAAGAAAAAAAAAAAGTGAGGTTAGATTATTTTAACCCTTTGTAAACCTTTCCACTCTTTGAGATAAAACAGGATCCTTGTCTTCATGTTATAATCATAACAGTATGTATTTCGTGTTGACAGAAGAAAGATTGAGCATGGGTCCTGCATGGCTATGTAGTCTGGGGAGAGGTGATGAAACTTCTCCATTACCCAGCCCGTGTAGCGGGAGCCAGGCACAGTCACATTCCCTGAACGCAGGAGAAGGAAGGTAATGTGCCATAAAGAGAATATGGAAAAAATCAAGAACAAATTGAAAAAATGGCTTTGCCTGCCCTTGCGTGTTGTGCTATGCTCAGGAGGAGAGCAGACCGTGCCGCTCTTGAGCTCAGCAAGAAAACCTGCAGCATTGGTCTAGCCCACCGCCATGCTCTGTAGTGGCACGTAGCGTGGCGTACCACGGGGTGTGGGACATCGAGGTGCTCAGAGTCACTTGGCACCAGTCCCAGGCACACTTGTTCCCTGGGAAGTGCCTCGGTTCCCTCACCAGAAAGTAATCGGATGAATGGAGAGTGGGTGAAAATGCCATATGTGTGCTCGGCACAAGCAGTGCCAGGCACCAGAGCCCCTGTGCAAGATGGGCCGAACCAGCTCGATGGCGCAGATACACCCAACTGTCTCCGAGCAGACTCTTAAGCTGTTGCTGCATTCCCGGTGCTGGTTTCTCGCAGGCATGCCATGCTCAAGCCCTGAGGCTTTGAATGGGATTTCCATTTTAATTCTTTTTTTACATATGTTAGGCTATGATCGCTACTTCTCGCAGTGTACAGGAATGAATTCTGGCCAAAAGAAGGAAAACAAGAATAATTTACAAATAGAAGTTGAAGCAGAGAACAGAAAAGCCAGGCTCTCATACTTTACTTTTGGCCAAGTCACTGGCTTGCTGTGTGGCCTTATACTCACTGCATCTTCCTTCCACATCTGATTAACAACAGCACATAGAATAAATGCACTGAAAACAATTGCCAGGTATGACAGGAAGATAGCCCTATAAGTACCTGTAGTAAACAGATATTGCTCTGGCCACAAAGATCAGGGACTGATGGAAACACGTTGCCAGCTATTTGGGTGACGGTGAAGGGTCCACGCTGCCAATTTGTAATACTATCTGTTTCATAATAAACTCCTCGGAGGCATCTGCACAACTGTGTGCAAGGTAACTGTTGCATGCTATTCCCTAAATAATATATTTGCTAAATATTCACTAAATATTCCCTTTCTTTTCTTTAAATCACCACTCCAGGACTCTTTCTCCTCCTGGCCACACCAACATGCATTGCATCCTGAGGCAGTACCCCCGCCACGAAGCGGACCATTTATTTTTAACCTACTAAGTTTAATAATTTTCAGAAGTGAGCTACGGGGTGGTTTGTAAGTAGAGAAGGCACGAGCATGTGATTTGTATGCTGAGTTTCAGCGTCTTGGCTTTTGAGAGGAAAGCGCAGCTTGCTGATGAAGGCTTGTGGTTTTCCTGTTTGTTTTCTGGAAAAAAAGCATGTGGAGGTGGGGTGCAAATGGGCAGAGTAGGGCAAAAAAGGCAAAAATAGGAAAGAAAAGGTATAAAGATTTATTGCTAAGTAATGAAGATGCTCAAGCCTCATTTGCTTTACAGGTTGAAGAGCGCACAGTGTCCCAAAGGTAATAGGATCAGAGATCCTGACCTTTGAAGCACAATCTTAAGGTCTAGGCAGCATTTGACCTCTGTGCAATGGTTACAGATGCCGCAAACGTGGCTGCAGCTACGTTTGGTCTGCTCCAAAATGAAGCCAAAGAGCCTTTGCATATAAGAATGTTTAAAGCTCTCCAGCAACACTGCTGCCCAGCCAAACAGGCAGTTTCTGTAAAAGGATAAAGAGCTTCCTGCCAGCCTCCTTCACTCTGTTTTGGTTTATTATACACTTTTGCCACATTAAGCGATTTTAAAACCAAAGGGCTTGCTTTCCTGGTAAAAGAGGGTGGACAGGATTGTGAAACATGAAGGATGTCTAATCTATGACTTTCAAGGGTGTAGGATGTGTAAGGCTCGGTTAAGAATTTGGTCACGGATGGTATATTCTTTCCTGTGCACAGACTATCCAATACTGGTCATTATTTAGTGCGCTCCTTTAAAAAGTGTAATAATTAACACGTTACTGATTTTATTCATGGTATAAATTAAATACAACTGTTCAAAAATGCTACCATGAGTACATTGCTAACTTAAGAGAATGTGCAAACAGTAGTGGCATAAATATTTCATGGATAACTTGAAATTTTGTTCATATACATTGACAACTTCGAAACCAGTTTTCTGCCACTGCTTTTGCCAAGTAAGCTCAGCAGTCCACAAAAAGGAAACGTGAAATGGCCACAAGCGCATCATCCAGCGCTAGAAAATAAAGATTCCTCAGTTGACAGAGGAAATAAATTGCTTTAATATATGTTGATATTATATACCAAGCCTACAAACGTGTGGATTCCTGCACTGAAGCCCAGCTCTGGAGATAAGCGCAATCTCTCTACATTCAATAACATATTTGCAAGTGTTTGTGTAAAGGATGCATTCCATAATATTTTTGTTAGCAACTGCCCAATATTGATTTCCAATGGCAATAATTTTGAAGCCTTGACCGGGTAAAAGAAAAAATCTTGCCCCCATGGCGTTAGATTTAAGAAGCCAATGCTGTCATAGTAACAGTATAGCTGTGCACCAAATCTTTGTTTAGATAAAGTCATTTGCTTATTCGAATTTATGGCAGAATTTATACTGCTATCTACAAATAGATATCAATAGTTAAAGACATTTGACATTCAATATATTATGCAGGTTTAAAAGGCTCTGGAAAAATGGATGAACTATCTAAGCTGAACAACTTTCCACTTGTAAAAATGCTTCTCAAAGTACAGAGGACTCAGATTTAATACTTAGTCTTGCTTGTTTAAGCACATGCTCAAATGTGGACGGGTTTTTCATATTTTAATCCTGACAGAACAATGCAGTCTCCTCAGAGCCAATGTTAAATGAAAAAATGACAGACATATCTTATTAGGGAAGATAATTTAAGTAATACTTATTTTTAATGCTTCACTTAAGCAATACTATTTTATGTCTTCAAATACATACAAACCTTCCCTTTCCGTTGTTGATTTATATTACAGCTTGCACTGCACAGATTCTTATAAAAATAAGATTTTGAGTAGATTTAAGTCCCTAACATATTGTAAGAGCTCTATTACATATCCCCCAAACACGGTGTGATGGATCCTATTTTTATGCTGTGCTTCCTTCTTCACAAGCATAATTTCCATTTACCAGATAACAACTCAGATAAAAGCTCTAAAATAAAAATAAATTTATACACAAAACTCTTTGAAAAGGATAATTTATCTTATGGAATAGTTGGAAACCTAGAGAATAATCTTTGATTGATACAAATAATAGAAAATTTCCTAAATAACTTTTGCTCCTGGTAAGCTTCCAAGCAAGTAATTCACAAAATATGACTTTCTTCATTGGAAAGGTTATAAAAATTTGTTTGTTGGAGGTAGGAAAGGAAATGTAATTAAAGGCTAAATTCAGGCTCACATTTCATTTTAACTAAAAGAATATGTGTGATTTGGACATAAGTCACCTAGGCACTTCCTTTTTTTTTTTTTTTTTTTTTTTTTAAAGCAGTGCACATTGTCAGCAAATCAGATTATCCAATAGCAGAAGTACATCTGGCTGAGCTGACTATGCCAGGTAACCTTAAATAGAAACTCTGCAGCAGTTAACTGTGTTGCAATACTGGGCTTTGCTGGTAATACTTATCAAAAGTTCCCCTTTGTAGCATTTCTATAAAAAATAAAAAGGGAAGAGGTAAAATGAAAACATAAAGCTTGTTGGGGTTTTCTGTATTTATAAAAAATCCCTTTGCAGTTGGAAATGCTTACAAAAGCATATATAAAATACAAGCAACTCCAGTTATTTTTAACTGCATATGGTCTACATAAAATGAAGCTATAGATCATGGAAGCTATAATGAAGGCAAGTTAAAGACCATAGGAATGCAAGTACTTTAGCTGGTCTTGAATTTATAATGTCTTCAGGTAATACTTCAACATTCAAAGGACAAACAAAACAAATTTCTTTGTTATTGCTCATAAAAGAAAATATTAACTTGTTTGCTTGGTAATTATTTTAATTATGAGTGGGATCCTCATCTTCGAAACATTGCATGCATGACCTTACATCGGTTCCGACTTTTATTCATGCAGAAGGTGATTTGACAAGACATATTGTGGGTATTTGCACTGTCTGCTACGTTTTAGATCAAAATCAAGTTCTGGATCCTCAGTGCCTTACAAGTTACTTTTAAGCTGAGACAAAGCATTCGGTTCTGGGGGTGAGCACTCAACTTAAAAAACCCTTCTTTCCCCAAAGGCAAATACTACATGAAAATAAATTAAAACCCAAATTTTGCTGGTCAGCTATTTCGAATATACAAATAGGCAGTTTCTTGTGAAGAGAAGTGACTTGAAACCTTGGTTCTAATCTTTGACAAGTCTTGGAAATGCCCTTTTTTTTTTTTCTTTTCTCAAGTAAATTTTAGCTTCATTCTGTTTTCATTATTTCAGCGATATTATGCATAAAACAAGCTACTATACAGCATGAATAAAAATGGCAGAATCTGACCCGAAGTAAATTACCACAGGGAAAAAAAAGGACTTGTAAAAGAAAGACAGTGCACCAAGAAAGCATGTTTGAATGGATATGCCATTACATGTCCACAATTCATTTGTAAGTTAAACCATTTCTCCATACTTTTGAAGTCAATTGTGTATTTTGAACTGTTATATCAAATATATGCTTGAATTTTCAACTTAGAACAAATGCATCACTGTCAAACAGAGCCACCTATGCAGGAATCTCCCTTTACAAGATTCCCTTTATTATATAGAACTCACACTCTTTGAACAAAGAAGAATTATATTTTTGGCACATGGATTAAATGTTGTGAGGCTAAATCATCCAAATAGTTGCCTGCATTGATGCATCGTGGGTCTTACTAACCTTAGATACTTTAACCTAAAGCTCACTGTGAGTTGTGTAAACTAAAAATATGGATCTCTACTCATTTTTCCAGTTATTTCCCTCCAAATATTCCCTTTTGTCTGATCCCTAAGCGAAAGACTAAAAATATGTTTGTATAGAAATTGTAGTGATAACGACCTTGGCCTGTGCTTTGGCCTATCACATCCCAAGTGGTATGAAAGAACTTCAGCTAAGGTGAGCTGAAGGGCATAAGTGCTTTCTCAAGTAGTTCAATAAGTTTTGCTAGAGCCACACAGAAACTGCAGAGCATATACTGTGCTGCACACCCACTCTCAACGTATAGAATATTGATGATTCTCTGGCTAGCTAAAAGCTTAAAATAAATGTCTGGATACAGCTTCTTCTTGATGCTACAACATATGCCTTTCTCACACATGCTAATGAAAAGGTAAGTGCACAAATCCCTGAGAATTCAGGTGTAACCATACCCCGGGAACCAAGCTGTGCTGGGGATCACACTGGATATAGCATGTTCCTCGTGCAGTGATCATAGTAATTTTATAGAGCATTTAACTAACCTCAACTTAGTGACCGCATTCAGAAGAGGCAGCATCTTATGACTGTGAATTTGGGAACAGCCAACACTGACACTAGTAAACCTGGGCTATTAACCCTTTGAGGACCGGGCATGTACACACAGCTGGAGGCTGGCTCTTCCCTTGTGGTAGTGCTGTCTTACCTGCTACGCTATCAGCCCAATTGCAGGGACATGGCATGTAATGTCCAGTTGAACTGGACACTTCTGTTCTATGAGCCTGAAGTGTCAGGATTCTGATCACTAAATCAGAAGAAGAGATGTCAATAGATTTGAACACGTCTTGTGACATAGGTGTAACACTTTTCTCAGTCTTTTTCATTTACTTCTTACATGCTTCAAATCATAAAACACATTTTGTAAACCATGGGTCCAGTGTTTGTATAAGTGCTCCAGTGATCTCACAGTCTGAGATTGGATGTAATATGGGCTGAACAGCTGAGTTTGGTTTTCATATGGAAATAGGTAATATGGCTAAATGCCCATAAAGTATTTCTGCCTATGCAGAAAGAATTCAGATTTTCCATGGGTGACAGGGACAGAAACCTGACAATAGCAGTGCAACACATGAGTCAGAGAAGGGGGAAAATGTGACCAGAGAAACCGGTACTAAGTTATTTTTGTATGAAAGAAAGGCATTAAATATCTACTGGATATGCAGAGGAGGAGGAGGAAGGATCTTGGTCTCCAAAGTCTGATCCACAGAACTCTCAACACTGTTAACTGGGTGGATTTCAGATTTGTCTACCTTAGATGGGGCTCTGAGTCACCCTTGCTCGCTGCTGAATCTGTGCCTTCACAGACTCTGGGTGCTTCGAGACTATATCTGTTTCTCTCTCCCATGCAGGGGATTACGAAATCATAACTATCAGGTAGGATATAAAGTGGGGGAGGATGAGGCTGAGTCACAGGAGGACTGATAAAACCCACTGGCTGCTGGATCCAGGGGAAACACGGTCAGATAAGGGGAAGAAAAGCTTAACTCATTACTTTCCCACCTCCCATAACCAGCCCACTATCCAGACCTTTACATCTGCCATAAGTGCCAAAGGCAAGAACTGTACCAAGACCTGGATGGTCCCTGGACTCCTCACTGATTCTCCTGGGGTGGGTCTTCAGCTCATCAACCTCTTCGTTACATAGGAGCTGCCAAGAGCTGCAATCTGCACAGAGACTTGGGGTGACAACCTCAGAGACCCTGGGATGTACTCTCAGATCCCCTGGGTATCGCTAACCACCCTTCAAGCAAATCCTGTCCCCTGGGTAAAGCTTCAGGCAATCAAGTTCAGCTTCTGCCCTGGGGTATTTGCTCCTTCCAGAGGCAAGCAGGAGTGTATCCCCATCTTGTGTGACCTCACCAATTAATCTGGGAATTGTCAGTCTCCAAACAGATTGTTCTTCCATCCCGAATTACCTGCTGGCCTCCCTTGCTCTCTTTCCACTACCCTTTGCTTGTGAAAGACCATGGAGCAGTGATGTCTGAGGTTGCTTCCCCCCCCACACTACTATATGCACTCAGAGACTGTAGGCTTTTTCAGTGAGGGAGATCCACCATCCTTAAAGATTTTAAAATAAGTCTTATTTTAAAACTTAAAAAATAATCCCCACAGAAATCCGGCTGACTGCAAAGATGTGTGACCAAGCTTTGTTAAACAACTAACCAAAGCCTTCAACCAGCATTGGAAAATACATTTTTTCCCCCTCTGAGATTTGAAAAACACTGGTTTGGGTTTTTTGCCATGGTTTTTGACTTTTGTATGCTTCTGTGTTCACATGTGGAAGTGAAGTGCTGAGTCACAAGAAAGTTTTCCAGCCCAGTTCTGTGCCTCTGTGAAGTTCATAGCTCCAAAATCATGTTCATATAAAACATCTGCATATTTGGGTGCTTCTCTGAGCTGTTTGGCATTCAGGTCTTTGGAGAGCCGCCCAGGACAACAACAAAGTTCTGCACCATTTACGTGATCTGACCCCACCTCGCCAGAAAGGCAGAGCGGTGCCGAGGTGCAGCTCCCGCTCCGTCCCCAGTGCCACTCACTGCAGAATTTGGGGGTGGAGGGGTGGTGGTGGGGGGGTGTCCCTGAGTGGTGGCTGATCTCATTTCACAGGCTTGGGCAAGGAGACAGCCAAGTGTAAACAAACTGAATCCTTCAACTCTAAATATCCTTGCTTCTCTTGTTTCTTTTCCCCAAAATCTTATCATGTGAATGCAGTGTAGTTTTTTGGTTTAATGAGAATAATAATGGCTCAGGATGCAGGAAAATGACTCACATGGAGCTAGTCCAGCTCTCCTAGTTAGTTCTACTCAGGTCATGATGAATCAGATGACCCTTATCTTAGTTTAAGACTGTGAATAAAAACCTCTCCCCTCTACAACCCGGCCAATTTTTGTTACATTATGCAGCATATCTCCTTCCCCTCTCGCATTTCCTAGCTCTTCAAGTCTGCCTATTACCTTCTCTACAAAATTTCCCGTGCATACCTCCCTCCTGAGTTCACCTCTGAGTAAATCCTCTTCTATGCTCTGTAATTTCCCCTTGTCTTATACCCTTTTTTTCCCTCTTTGTCCTGCCTGAGCCTCAGTTTTATCGCTCTTCTAGCTTAAGACGAATACTGCCATATGCTTTCTCATGCGTTGTTACACATGACCTACATCCCACCCAAGCCAAAATTGCTTTACTTGCTTTAAAACCCTCAGTGGATTTGTACCTTGGACCCTTGAGAGATTTCAGCTGTATCTGAAACCAAAGCAGAAAATAGACTCTTTCTTATTTTTTTTTCGCATTCATAATATAAACTATGGCAACACTTTCCAAACCAGGGATGCAAAACTGCTTTTCCTTCCCTGACTAGACATTTCATAAAGGTTTGGGTTCAAAACTGCAGATTTTGTCCACTTTTCCCTGCAATAAAAACAACAGATCAAATAATAAATCCCATGTTAGTGACCTTTCTGTTCCCTTGGTAGTGCATTTGTGGAGACCTTGGCCTATATTATGAAGAAAGTAGTAACTGAAAAAACAGATGAAAAGAAAAATAATATTTAGCATTGTTACGTGAAAGAGAAGTCGTCATAGGCCTGGCTCCAGAGCAAGAGCTAGCCCAGCTTAGCTAGAAAAAGACATGTTCCCGTCACAGGGGAATAGTTTTTGTTTCACATTTCTGCCTTTTTTGCTCAGAGACCGAGGAAAACAAGGAGACTGCAAAAGAACGATTAACCTGCGTTACACTTGAGTAAACTAAGATTAAGAAACAAAGTGGCAAAAAGCATTGGTGAACTCAAGAAAGGATTACACAAGCTTATGGATGATCAGCCTAAAAATTCAGTCGTCCCCCAACAGCCGCAAACTCAGAAAGTCCCTAAAACACAACTTACCAAAAGCCAGGAAGGCATACCAAAGTCCTATTCTTATACAGCTTCCCGAACTAGCCACTGTCCGAGACAGGGTACTGGGCTAGAGGGAATTTTGGTTTGGCCCAGAATAGCCTTTCTTACATTAGTAGTTGAAGATCACTCGCTAATCTTTAATAAGAGCAGTCTGGCACCACCAGGGCAAAGCCATGCAGACCTACTGACTCCCGCCTCTCTTGCTTTAACCTCTCGCCTGCACCGTCTCGCCCTCTGCCACAATTCTGCAAATCTGTCTGAAACACAGGGAAAAAAATATTACTGCAATATACCCCAGTGGAAAACTAGGTAAAAGGAGTGCCACACCTTGTACTCCAGTCTCCCTTTCTTGCATTAATAGCTTTTAGTGTTTGAATGGGGCTGGACTGGGTGAAAGCTTGGTCAGTGCATGATCATTCACAACCGAAATGGGTGAGCCCTCGCTCCTCTCACTGTCAAGGGTGCCTGCTGCAAGCAGCATCTCTGATGCTCGCATCTGTCTGCTCACACCACATCTTTTTTCGGAGCCATCCATGAGCTGCTGGAGCACACACTGTGCACACAAGAGAAGAGTGAGTGCACAGCTGCTTTCCTATAATTACCATCTATCGCTCTACCTGCAGATAGGGATGGGAATAAAAGAGATTTCCCCTCTTCTCTGAAGAACCTCCAATTTTCTGCTGTTCAAAATTGTGGGTAGCAGACGATCAAGTTGCAACTACACCAGTGTGAAACTGCCATTGCGTCACCAGCTTGCAGACACTGTTACAAAACTGAGGCAAGACAAGGCTCTGGGAGGTTCATAAATGTTTCAACATAACCTGAACGGAGTTACAAGGAAGCTGGGTCTAAATCTGGAGATTTCTGGATTTGACTACATACAGCTTGAAAGTCAGTCTTGTCAACCCTGAGTGTAGAAAACCTTGTCAGCCTTTAGTTGATATGCACTGGATGTTTTGTATTGAAGATCTTTGCTGTATTTTTAGGTTCATTCAGCTAGAATCAAAAGACAGCTTAGGGGAGACAAGCCTGCATATATGGAGTACAAAAAAAAAAAAGAAAAAAAAAACAAACAAAAAAACCCAAAACCCAAACTTGCACAAAGCCCCTGTGAATGCAAACTGCAAGCCATGGTTTGCTGAGTTTAAATCCAACTGTAGTTACTAGTTATCTGCAGTTCTGATAAATATTCATGTATCATATGTTCATATCTGACTGCAGGAAAAGAAAAAGGATTCAGAGAGCTTTGTCTGCCCTATGAGCTTTTTATCTGTGCTTTAGTAACCTCCTTATATTTAGTAAATAAGAACGTTTCTTTGTTCAGACTTCAACACTTTTAATATCCTTGCAGATTCAGCAAACCTTTGTTCTAAAATGCTTTGTGCCCATTAGGGCTTTTGATTATAGATTACACCACCATTTGATTTTTTTTTTTCTCATGGGCAACATATTCTTCTTTCATTGAGCAATATTCAGAAACTTGGAAATCTAACCTGTGTTTTAGTCTCAGGACAGGCACATTCTTATGGTAAAAACCTCCCCAATTGAACTTGGGATGCATTCAACTCTTGTATGGTTGATACTTGGCCAGGTTAATTATGCAATCACCCCAAGTAGAAGAGGACAGCAGGATACATGAGCATTTTTCAAAGACTTGTTTTCAGTACAGAGACAGTTTTCTGGAATCAAATAAAGAAAATGGAGAATGTCTGTGATTTACAGTGAACTGGCACTCTGAAAATGCAAGGATTTAAAAGATCAACAAGGCTAAATTTGCAGTCATTTAGGGAATGATTACAGCATGCTTTTAAATATCCAAGTTAGCTTTAATCAAGCTACCTTGGGTACCAGCAGCAGAATAGCTGTGGCAGCAGTGGGCTTCAGCGCGAGCTGTACGAGACTGCTTAGGACCCTGGCTGTCTTCTCAGGCAGTTGGCCTGAACCAAAGTCAATGCTGATATGGCTCCACTGCTATTGGCACGCCTGCAAGCTGAATTAACACCAGCTCGGTTGAGCCTACTTGTGCTGCAGGCACTCTGATGGCTTGTGGCGAACAGGACTGGGCTTCTTGCACCCTCCAGCCACGCCACCAGGACGCACGGGGACACGTAGAGCCTCAGCATCCTGTATGTGCGACAGGGTAAAATGTTCCTTTGGTCCTCCCTTCATATGGATTTGTAATGTAATATACAGCCTCCTTCTTTAGTTTGGATGACTGTCACAAGGCTGCCATCTAAACTGAAAACAGCTTAATGCAAATGGGACGCCAGCTCTCAGCATTTAAAAATCATGAGCCAGAATCCAAAAAGTCAGTAGATTGGCTTTAAAATCATGGCAGTTGAAGAGACAAGAATTGTGTTGGTTTTAATTGTTCTGCTGCAACTGGATTCATGTTTTTAAGCTTTTTCTTAGTAAACACATGGGCTGGAAACATACTTTTAAAAGGACTACAAGTTCAGATTGAAAACCTTACTCCAGCATTTGGGGGGAAAGTAGCAAATATGACAAAACTTTTACTAAAACCATAAAAGTCGCCAATGCTTTTTTAAAAAAAAAACACCAAACAAAAAACCCCCAAATTTGGATTAAAACGTGAACTGTTTATTAACTAAATCTTACACTGTCAAACTAGATGGTGATTCTGGACACCTCTAAACAAACTGCAGACACCTCAAAAAGACCTGATTTCTCAGAGGATGTGTGCTCTGTTCAATAATTTATGCCAAAACTATTATGAAAAGAATGCAATGATTCCGATTTAACGTTAGCCAAAAGGTTTGAAAATTATTTTTTCTGAACTCCAAGATCTCCTCAGAGATCCTCACAAAAAAACCCAAAACAACACAGTAGGAATGAGCAGCTTTAAATTTGTATTTTAACATTTCCCACGGCCCATGTACATACTCTCTCTCTCTCTTTCCCCATTCCTTCACCGTCTCTGCTGGTCAGAAGATAAAGCCATCCTTGTCATCTTCTGCTAATACTAAGAAAGGCAGCAAGAAATAAAAAATCAAGTCCCTGTCATATTCCATCGAGCACGCTGGCTAGATACGGATGTCTCACCCCCATTTACAATCTGAACCAAAAGATTTGAAGCCAAGAAAGCAGCTGGCACAATAAAAACAGTAAAATCTCTAGCTGGCACCTCATGCTGACAATGACTAGCCAAATCTCCATGGGGAAAAATGCCAGTATAGATTTCTGTGACAAAAACAACAAAATAGATTTTTGTCAATGTACATAGATTTGACAGGAAGTCAGACAAATCTATCAATAATGAGTGACATATATCTGCAATATTCCCAAACAAAATGGTACATTTGAAGACAAACTGAGAAAATAACTAATTGTGTTACGTATGACACACATTCATCTGGACTTTTTGATCACAATGCTGTAATTCATTAATGCAGGTTATGCTGCATTTATCCAAGGAAGAACTGACCAGATACGCCAACATATTTCTAAGTGCTTTCTAAAGCATCCTTTAAAACGCTATTATTGCAGCAAGGGGCAAATCACTTCTGAAGATCTTGCAGTTAAAATCAAGGCTTTATGAGATGGAAGCCTGGATTTCCAACTCTGGCACAAACTTTTTAACCAACATCTCTATTTCCACACTTAGAATGTAGGGACAATATTAACAAGAAGATACCAAGGAGTTGCCATGCAGTCTTTTTCCTGAGAGATTACACATGAGAGATAGTATGTTGCACTATGCAAATGAAAATATTGCTAATGCTTCTCTCTCACAGGACAACACTTGTGAGAAATTACCATTTATTTTCCAGCCAGATGTGTACTGTGTTGCATCCACATGAAGACCGTGAGAACCAAGTGGCTCTGCTTTTGGAAAGACCTCAGCTCTGTAAAAACTTCAACAAGGAAAAAAAAAAAAAACTATTTAAAAACTTCCATAGTTGATAAACTGAATCTAACTTAATGTTTATGTATTACAAGCCAAGCTTCTTATTGCCCATAGCAAGGTGCATCTTAGTGAGTACATGCTGATGAATTAGGTAGCAAAGATCTCCAGACACATAGATTTTTGCCCAACTTCTGGCCAAACTTCGGACAGATTCTGACAGATCTAGAAAGATATGATTGGGTTCAGAAGCCACAGTGATTTGCTTAAAGTGAGTGTCTAGCAAGACAGCTATGCAAACAGATGGCAAGACCTAGATAGAAAATGCTTTTTAAGTGAAAAGACAGAAACTCACGAAAAAATGTCTTACTCATACAAATTCTATAGAGTCTTCAAAAACATCTGAAGTAGTTGTTATACATAAATGAACTAGATGAGCAAAAGCCATCTTGGAGGAAGAGTCAAACACATTGGCCCGATTTACCATGAGGTGTGCACTGCCCTGTATTTCAGTATAAATTAGAAAGTATGAAAGCCGTAAAAAGTGCCCCAGCTACTAAGTCTCAGACATTAATCCTATCAAAAAGCTCTGAATATTTGGGAAGTCCCTTTTCATACACAGTTCACTGACTGATGGAGACCACAGGACCTGCCATTCTTCTATCCCAGAAGCCCCCAAATCAACAACTAAACCATGGATAGAGAAGCTTGTAGAAGCTCTCCGAAAGCTACAGCTTTTCTGTAATAATTTATGAATACTGTACATTGCTTAGATAGTCATGATGTTTACATGCTGAACATACTTGGTAAATTTAATGAGAAACAGTAACAAAAGCAACCAGGAAAAGGAGGATGCAACACAACCACCACACAGCAAACATTTTCGGGGAAATTAAGAGCCAATGGCTGAGACATTTCCAGCCAAGCCTACGTTTTGGTTTGAACTCAAAAGGCCAAATGAAAAAAAAAGGAAAGAAATCTACAGCGGGTTTGAAATAAATCTCTTTCTCAAGAGAAGAGAAAGTTTTAGGAGGAACCAGGGTAAAACTCAAGCAGTGGCTAAGGAGAGCTTGAAGGAGGCAGGCACTGGGAGTAATAGACCTTAACCTGAGTTCATGCCTGTCAACAATTGTTTTAAAATCCTTTTTTTTTCCTACTAGACAAGAAAATAAAAGTTGGATAATTTAAAGTCGAGATACTTAATTTCTGCTGATGCCAGTGTTAACTAAAATCAGTGGGATAGTACCAAGATATCTCTGAATGCCTCTGCTCATTTATTTAGACAGAATTAATCATTAGTTCTATTTAAAGAAGACAGGTTTGTCACTCACACCCTGCATGCAAACACGCATCCACAGGCCGACACAACTGGGCACAGGTCCCAAGGGGACAGCTCAGATGCCCTGTTCGGACAGCGGCTGGGGAGACGTGGTGGGTGCTGAGAGCCGTGACCCACAGACCAGCCCCGGATGGGGCCACGCCACCAGCTGCACTTGGGAAGCGAACAGAGTTATGGCTGGACCTGGGACACAACGAGGTCCTCAAGAGCTGCACAGAATTACTGCAAAAATAAATGTGTTTGACACTATCCTTTTCTCTGAGCATTTTACCCCCTCCATTTTTTTTAGTGGCTTTATCGAAAAACGTGAATCTACAGTTTTGAATACATTCAGTTCTGTAAGGTAATTTCCCCTTCAAAATGAAAAACGGAAAAGAAGTAGGTAATGCTTTAATTTGTTATTAGGAGTAATTACTGTCTGGCCTCGAGGGGTTACTTCTACATTGGTTTTAACAAGAAACCCATTTAACATATATTTATCTTTGTAAATTGTCCTGAATGATCAGCAAATACCTAATCATCTGCAAAAGGCTGTTTAAAACATCCTTACCCTGATAACAGGAAATTATAACCTATGAGACCAAAGAAGCTGAAGTGGTGGTTTGAACCATGATAGACATTTGCAAGAAAGCAAGAAGTAGGTATTTTCACATGTTTTCTTTGAATCTTTTTCTTTGGTTATTAACACATCAGGAACAGATCCCTTGTGTTCCTCCTGTAGCTGTGCATGGCAAAGACAGGCAAGACCCTGCATCTGAAGACTCCTGAAGTCCTTGAGGAAACGCAAGTTCGTATGCTGAACCACCTAGGCAAAGCACAAACCTTTGGCCTGGATGTTTAGAGGAATTGAGGCCAGGGTTAGACCTCACAGGAGGCTCATCAATGCTGCAGATGAGCAAAACACCACAAATGTAGCGAAAATCTCAGTACTTGAAGAGCAAGAGGATCCACTCAGACTTCAAACCTTGTTGTATTCCAAACAACTGCAAATCGTATTTATTGTTTATTGAAGGCCCTGTGACATGGTTAGACACAGACTAAAATTGGACCTCACAGCTTTGCTTTGATACATGAAAACAGACATGAATGTCACATCATTCTTCTGCCCTGCTTTCTCTGCTCATGTGAGCAGACAGGGGATGGAAAAATACAATAATTTTCCTCTCTAGGGACTGCATAGCTCAAGGGACTGGTAATAGGACACAAGCCTTTCAGCCCTAAATCAATTACTCAGAAGTGACTCGGGTTGTTAGTAGCTGAGTTTGTTTGTTTGGCTACATAAAATACATAAAATATATTTGCTCTCACAGTGAATGCCATTTTTGCTCAGTACAAACCAGAAGCCAGAGAGGCTCGAAGGATACCTTCCAACCTTTTCCTACTGACTTTGAGATTCTAATGAAACCAAAATCTAGAATCAAAATGTGGAAGCAATCGTTATGGTTTGTATATAGCTAAGAATACCCACGCTCTGGACAAAACACTCCCAAAAGTTTCTTTACAACCTCTCCCAAGTTAAACAAGCTCACCCAAGGTCTGCAACTACAAAAATCCTCACATGAGAAGGTCTATGAGTTTGTGTTAAGAAAATTTCAGCAAATCTGTTTTCAAGGCATTCTGTTAATTAGGAACCAGTGTTTCTTTTTCTATAACAAAAGTAAATATAACTTTACACAAACATAATTTTACCTTTCTTGAGGCTTAAGAGATTCCTTAACTCCATATTAATTCATATAGGCATGATAATGAGCCAATAAATATCCCAGTACAGGTAATATTCAATCTTCACCAGCATCTAACAATAATCACCAGCTCTGTGATGCTGAGCTGACCATGGATGGAGAACAGGAGTATAAAATGGCTGAATATCTGAAGGGAAGTGTTCCTATGAGAGTTACCAACAAATACCAGGCATTTCTTTATGCACTATTTTGCTTTTTCTCTCTCCAGACCCAGAGCACAAGAAGGAAGTGCTAAGGCATGTGAAAATTTGTTAAACAAACACAAAAAGTTTCCAAAACTTTCAGAAACCTCAGAAAAGTTTGTGTTTGGTTTGAGGAATAAAAAAAAAAAAAGGAAAAAAAAAAAGAAAAAACAGTTCTGGTTCTTATTTTTTCTAAAGTGGTTCAACTGTCCCTAGTTCATCTGCATGAGTTAGCTCTCACAAAACAAAATCAAAACAAAACAACAAAACACCAAGGAAAAAACCTCCAAATGACAATAATTTTTTTATGTACTTAGGTCACATAGAACTGCGAAGAGAGACTTCTTTCTACCCTTACAGATTTATTCCAGGTTCTACACCCCAAATTGTCCTTAAAGATATAATTATTTAAGAGTTCAGTCTGCAGTGGAGCATTGTGAACAGAAGCACTGGTGTCTGGAGGAAGACTCACAGGGACAGGGGCAGGTGGAAAAGGGGAATGAGGGAGCAATGCTGCCATTCTGCCCTGACACGGGAGAGCAAACAACACACACCTCCTGCTGCACCTGAAAACCAGATCAGCCCCTGGGCCCAGAGTCTGCTTTATCACACAATTAATAAGTTCTGCCTACCAGAACGCAGACGGGAACCTATTAAATATCTGCATCACTCACAAAACTGCATGAGGGACCATAAACAATTTATATCTTTTTTTAGTTGGACAGATGAAAAGATGTTTTCTGTAGAAAGTCCAGAAATTGTTTCCAATTTTTTAAACAGAGACATAGATGTATGGACACATGCATACCATGGCAGCATACTTTTTAGATCAGACATATTTAATGCTTTTAAAATCTGTGTCCTGCTTCCCTGCTTGCAAGGGCAGGCCTGTACAGGCAGGACAAAGTCAGCCCTAAATTAGTTCAGGAGTGAAAGCAGAGAAAATTGGTAGGACAGATTTCAGGAGCAAGCTGGTGGCTGGGACCCAAAATCAAGTGATGAAACCCGAGTATGGGGTAGCATCACAGCTAAATGGATGTAGATGAGACCTCCAGGTAGGGATGGAGGTGATCTGCTTGAGTGAAAAGGTTGCCAGCATTGACAGTAAAGGAATTTATTAACAGGCATTACAAGAACTGGCCATGATTGTAAAAGTCTTTTCCACCCAACCCAAACTTTTCCAGAGCCTTTCACAGTGCTGCTTTAAGAAAAAATAAATTAAAGACTCTGCAGTGGTGCAGGGGTTCACAAAAACCCTTTACAGAGTAACACAGCTGGTGAGTTTGCAGCACATCCAGGTTAACTCTTGTATGCCTTGAGAAATCAAAGTGAAACTTCCAAAAATTTGGAGGTATGAGAAATGGCAAGAATCATAGTTTGGGAGAGGTAATTAGATGGTCAGTATCTTGTAATTTCCACAGCACTTAACATCTTCAGCTTTGACACAGGGGCTAAGCCAGTTTGGCATCCCCGCAGAGGAATAACTACTGACTTGCTATCTGATGCCCACGTTTTGAGGTCTGTTTCAGGGCTCAACTCTGTCGTCTGGTACCGTGGGTGTGCACTGCCAATGTCATCCGCCCTGTAAATCAGCTATTGCCCTGATGCATTCATGTGTGGTAATTATTTTAAAGGATTTATGGCGAGGCTTGCTTTCACACCATGGGACTTGCTGGAGCTGCAGGAATGACATTCCAGGCTTTTATTTATTTCTTTATTTGCCAGACCCTTAATGTTATTCCTGTGTAGCTTTTTGGCGCATGAATTTATGGCACTGTCTAAAACTCTAATACTTCTCTTTGAATATACTTGTGGACATTTCTGATCTCACTTTAATTGGGCATGCTTTAGGCTCACATAAAATATTAACATCTTAGCCAATGAAAGTCAGCGCCCAAAGCTCAGATGGTTCTAAAATTAATATAACCTTGTTTCTTGCTCACAGAAGCCACAAAAGATCAATTCCAGAACATTTTTTTTTCAGTATCTGATAGCTCATTTTATCCGGGCAAAACACGCCTGTTTCATGACCTTCTGGACATGCTGTGATGCACATATATCGTTTGTAGAGTTGAAATAAGGACAGACTGAAGCTTTTGATATAAAGATTATTCGGGGAGAGTTTGATTATTCCTTCAGTTGGCTTATTCTTAGGTACACACACCTAATGATTTTTCCATCTCAAAAATCAAAGAGTCTATTATTATTTTGAAAGTTAAATAATGTTGATATAACTCTTGTTTATTAGCTTGGTTTCCCTCAGCAAGGGGATTTATACTCCTGCACTGTCTCTGAGTGCATCATTCCCATCCCCATACAATATAACCATATACAAGAGAGGGTTAAGAAACTCCCATTTAGAAAGTACCTACAGGTTTCCTAAACAGAGTCTGACAAATAGAGGAATAAAATTGAGCAGGATGACCGTGTGATGGCATAGCTGAAGCAAGAGCTCAACCAGACTGGTGGGCACTAAGAATTGGCACAAGAGAAACCAGAGATAAGAAAGTTTGATGATTTCTAGTGTTTACAATACTTTTTGTTTACTTTTTTTTTTTTTTAAAAAGTCCCTAAAATGGCCAGTTTCTCAATCGTAAGAATAGGACTGCTATTGAATTTAATAAACCAGCTCACACCACAAACCTGCCTCAATAAAAAGAAATACTTAGCGTATGCCCTAAAGCTGACCATATGCTGGACAATTCTTATCCATTGCAGAAGCCCCTTTACATCAACTGAGAAAGTCATAGGTGTCAGTAACACTGACCCGTCGGGGGGTCAGCCCTGGAGATACTGGGTCTGCTGAGGAGCTGCTTTTCTGGGTGTTGAGGAAGGGTTAAGTCTGCCCCGCGCTGCCTCCTCTTTGTGACTGTTGCCAGGAACGTGAATTCACATTGGACCGATTCACGTTCCTACTCCAGCCCTTGTCACAGCAATGAGCTATTGTCATTGCAATGCCTGAAGGTTACATAAATCATCGCCGTCCTTCGCATTGTCTTGACCTTTTTAATATTCTTTAATTCGGTTGGGTAGCTGTTCTCCGTCACCCCGCCGACTGTTTGGGGTGGCTTCAATGCAAGAAACAGGATGCCCGGGCTAGCTAGCTCGCTGTGGTGAGGGATGTTACAGAGGTCAAGGTTGTGCAAAGTTGTGCAATTCCATTCTGCCTTAATTCTACCAAATTTTGGCTTTGCCGTTTTAATATTTTTTGCAAAGAAGAAAAAATAAATCACCACACTATTTCTAAAGAGAAACTTTAGAAATGCTATATACTATGGCCCATATACTATATATACTGAGGTACTATAAACCAGGTATGATTTGCTTTCAGTGAAATCAGCCTTGCTTTTTACTTTCCTGCAGTAGTAGCAGAGGTCTAAACAAACAGCAACTTACAGATAATGGTGGTTTTCTCCATAATATCCCCTCATTCAGAGCAAAATCCAACCAGTTTCAACATTCAAAGAGTTAGAGGTGGTTTTGCCACATGACAACCATCATGAAAATGTGATCATTCCCAGAGCAGCCTCCATTGAAAGCTGAGCTTGAAGAGGTTGCAAAGTGTACCTCCCTGGGTTTCAGAAATCTTCTGAAGCAGGGGTGCACAATGTACTTAAAAGTATCTCCGTTCCTAAAAGTACCACCATGTGCGTCCTCTTTACCAACTGAGTAACAGAAACTAATCTGTTCTTTATATTTGCTCAAAAAGTACTTCCCTAGTTCTCTTCTGGTTTGATAGTTCTCTAAAGGAAAAATACAAACCTTTTGGAACAGAGGTAGCCAGGTTTAGAAACCAAACAATAAAAAATCTAATTTGGGGGAGGGAGGAATTGCTTTAAAAGAAACAGGACTTTTCCTAAAAAGAAAGAGCAAGCATCAGCTGAAAAAAATAAACTATAATAATTTTTAACTGTAATAGGAACAAGCACTAAGTAATATTTTAATTGTTATTTTTAATTTCCTCTATCTGAAACTTGAAAAAATGTTTCACTCTGGGAATAACATTCAAAACACAAAAACGTTCATCATGTAAACTTCTGTTAACTCCTGACACCTCTCTTGTCCTCCCATACCACAAAAAAAAACTCAAAATAAACAAGAAATTAAGTTCTGACCCCTCCAGAGACCTCACAAAATCCTCTGGAGGTTTTGCCATTGCTATTCATTTTACACAGAAAGTTCTCAGATGCCTTTCTGATGGCTCCAGTGTGTAACCCTGAGATAGATAAGCTTAGAGCTGGGGAACCGAATCCAAGTCAGGAATTTATGGGAAAGCATGCAGAGCAGATGGTGGAGGAATGAGAGAGGAAGGGAGCCACAGCTGAGAGAGAGAGAGTGTTGAGACTGTGTCAGATGGGAGAAGGAGGAAAATTATGCTGATCTAGAAATGTACAGTGGAACTCTTCAATATTGAATTAGTAAATAACTAGGCAAAGACAACTCTCTCTTTCAGGTACTTTAGGGCTTCCGTCTTCACCAGGTACGTGCTATTAACATTTTAATCCTCACTGTACCCTTAACAGGAGAAAAGCATTGCTACCAGCCTTTTACTGATCCTGGCACCTTGTCTAGTGCCTCGAAACCTCACATTTCGGGTCAACTTCAATCCTATTCTCCCTAACTGGGACCTTTAATTCAGCTCTCCGCCTGCTGCTTACCATACATATTGAACTCCCATCAGGATGGTTTGAAGCTCAGTTTTCAAAGAAATTTTCATTCTTTATATTTTAGGGGGGAAAAAAGAAAAGGCAACATATCCTGTAAAATAACTCCAAAATATATTTTTTAATTATAGTCATTCTTCATGATGGTTAACAAAACACTAGTTTCCCTCACTTCTCAGTATACCTGTCGCACAAAACAGTTATTCTCTTTGCACATGTAATGGAAGCAAAACAATTACCCTTGGTTTACAAGTTTGGTTATTAGGCTCAGATACCGTTTTCAGCACACACATCACAACCTGAACTGACAGTGATACATAACCTTTAAAAAGAGAAGGAAAAATTAAAAATAAATAAAAGGTTCTTAGTGCTTGTATTTTAAAAAAATATGTCTGCTTGTCCATTTTCTATTTTCAGCAAATCTGTAAGCTCGATTTCACTGAAAGAAATTCCCTTTTAAGGAGCATCATACTTTTTAAACCGGAGTCTGCATGTGAGGCCAGACTGAGCAGCAGAAGACGAGAAGCAAAGACAACCCCTTACCCCTCACCCCCAGACACACGACCGTTGACACAGGTGAGACCAGCCTCAGGGCTGCTCAGTTTTCCCCAATGAGCAGAAATCCTTGTGTTCCCCACTGACTGATAATGCCCAAAAAGCGCAATCAGGTAGCTCTGGTTTCCGATGCCAAGATACTCCCCACTCCCCATTCTCACACTTTCCACCCCCTGCCTGGTGCCAAGCGGTGGGCAAGGAAGAGCCAAAATCCTGCTGCCGGCAACAAAATGCTCTCCAGAGCCAGGTACAGATTTCCTTGTGCTATTTCAGACTGTGCAACCCGCCTCAGCATATCCCGGCAGAAGCTAAAGGTATCGCAGCTGTCAATAACGCCACAATCTCTGCTATTAAGCGTGAGATCAAAGTGACAGAAGCTGTCCCCATTTCCACCCACCAGAGTCTGGTGGTGAGAACTGGTCTGGCTTCGTCAGGGAGCAGGCTGTCATGCAGCAACAAAAAGCAGAATAACACAAATAATGTGATCTTACAGGCTGAGATCTTATGAAAAAAGTGATGTTGGAAAGCACATTTTGGAAACTCAGGAAGCAGTAGCTTGTGCAGAGCATCAGAGTCCGTGATGCTGCTCTGCAAAATATTCACAACCCAAAAGGACATTTTCTCTTTCACACCATGAGTGAATACAAGCTTTTTTTTTTTTATAAAAGGGCCATTATGGGCTTTATGGCCAGGCTTTTAATGGTAAGTTAGGTACTTAAGAACACAGATCAGCATTACATTTTCAAGAGTGCTTTTAGACGCCTAAATATTTTCTTTAAATATGGCTCTGATTACCACGAGTATTCTGGTCTCTCCTTATATCTCCTGACCTTCAGTGCTAGCCACATCCTCAGAGGTGGAAAACAAGCAGGCTTTCCGCTATTACTTTCCTACACTTCTTGAGAGAGTTAAAAATATTAAACGATCCTAAAATTAGAAGAAACCCTGTTTCACCTATGACAAACTAGTTGCTAAAATCCCTTCAGTTTTCAGAATCATCAGAATCAGGAGGATTCAAAACAAAAAAGTGATGAGTTGAGTAACACAGCTTGATCCCCGTCTGAGGGTTAGAGCTGACAACATATTTATACCCCACGCAGGCAGAGATTACTAGATGGAAGTTGTCATACACAAAAGGCTAGACACCATGTCATTCAGGACACCCGCCAGTTATTTCTCATGATACAACATGATCTTCTGGGAATATTAGGGAGTACACCACTGACTATTAGAATTGCAATTGCCATTTACCCTCCAGTCCCAATAAAATTTAAAAAAAAGAGACTGTTTTAAAGGGACAAACCAGTAAGTAGTGCACTTCAAAAAGCTGGAAGAGCTGATATGAACAGCAGTCTGTTTTTAAATGACAATTTCAAACTTTTGAGGTCTGAGCTCGAAAACTTTGAGCTCGAAATTTCTATTTTCTGAAAGCGAGGTTTCTCTTGCTCTCTGCCCTGCCATTTCAGCACTTTGATTTCAGAGCCCAGACAAAAGACAGAAGTTTAGAAGTTTTTTAAAAATAGCAAGATCGGGATGGAAAAAAACCCACAACACCCCACATCAAAATCCTTTATAAATATTAATGACACTTTCCAAATGACTAAAAAATTAGTTTGCATTTTGGACACAGTTTTTGCTGGCTTCCTTTTTTTGTGCAAGCCAGTTTACCCTTTCCTCATACAATTTCATAGTTTTCAGCCCAAACAGAGCCACCTTCTTGCCCACGTGTGGCCACATCTAGGTCTGCACTCATGTGCATGGTCTAAGAGGGAGAATGAGAAATAATGGTGGGGTGGTGAGGAGTAAGGGGAGTGCTTCTTTTGGCTACCAGGCAAAGCCAAGATTTAAAGTGTTTGCTTCAGAAAAAGCATCTCTGACAGCTGTAGCAGTATTAATTCACCTGGAAAAGTGAGTACTACTCTTCAGAGGACTAACAGAAGATGATGGTGGGAAAAGAGAGCTTATGCTAAAAATTAAGAAAATGTTTTGCGTGTTTACCCCAGCAAAAGACTTAGTGGGGGCTATGACACAGCTATGCCAAGGATACAGCACCAAAGATGAGGATCATCTTCTAAAGGATGATGTTGGTACAAGGACAAACGGGATAGTCACAATTTGGCACGGAGAAATTCAGATGTAAAATAAACACAAGGTTGTGTGTCAGAGGAGTAAAAAGCTGGAACAACTGGAAGCAGTAGGTTTTAGGTTCATTAGTTTTAAGGTGGGTTTTGATAAACCTAGAAAATGGATAAGAACAGGTGGTTGAAATGATGGCTCAAGATTTTTTTTTCCATGCATGTTTCCAAGATATGTTCAATATTAACCCAAAGAAAAGTATTGGGTTTGTTGCTCCCTGCCTCCGATCCTTTTTGCTTCCATTAACTGCTATATATCTCGTTAACTCATATCTTAGTTTAAAATCAGTGTTCCTGGGGAAGGGTCATCGACTTATCTATTTACGTTTTACAGTACCCATCTATAGGGGGCCCTATAAATAATTAAAAAACAGCAATAGCCATAATGGCTTTTTAAGAGCATAAATGAAGACACATTCAGAGTCTTAAAGACCATGCACTCTATATAAGAACAATGCACCCAGTCTTAGGTATTGGATTGTTTCAGGTCTGCAGGAGAGCTGTTAAAGTAAAATGGGAAAAAGAGCATAAGAGATTTCAAGGAGGAGAGTGAGGTTATGAGGCAAACCATTTCAGACTCTATAGGAAGTGTGACAGACGGTTGGAAGATAAAAATGGGACAGAAATTGGAAAATTAAATAAAAAACACTTTCCCTTTTGTCCCTACCATCTACACAGATGAATAACAATTTTTCCTCAAATTACTTAGATCATCTGATCCACTTCTCAGAAGATAAAGTGGGCAAATATTTCTATTCATATGGCAGATTCAAAAGTGTGCTGATGAACTACCTCGCTAGGTGGTTGTTGTTGTTGTTGTCATTATTTTAATCAGTTTACAACGCAGCTACTCCTGTACTTACATATTTGTTTACCCATTCTGTCAATGCTTTATAGGCCAATTGCTTAAACTAGAAGTAAAATCACTGGTATGAGTGATGTATTTTCTAATCACGTTATTGTGTTGTAAATGATCGACAAGCTAAGTTGAGTTAAAAATCAGACAGTCATTTTTCAAGCCATTTCTTTAGAAAGCAGCATGTATTGCATACCTTACACTTTACAAACCAAGAGATTTTAATAATTTATTTCCCAGTGGAGTTTTATGACCCTGGGGATAACAAATTTAGCTGTCTAATTATTAGCGCACTTAAGTATAGGAATAGATTATTTTTCTAATATTCCAGTTGGTATCCTCATCAACACATCAGTGCTAAGATTTAACGCACTCAGTGTGGCAAACCTCTGCTTAAAAGCACTGACTGAGGTTGCTGAAGCACTTCATAGCAGCCGTAACACAGTACAGCAACAGCAATAATCATACCCTTTTTTAATTGTATCCATCTGAGTTATAGTCCAACACAGTACAGTTCATAATAGCACCACTGAAGTGCTTTGAGCTCTTAATGTCAAATTCTACAGTAGTGTATTTCAGGGGGCTTGTAACTTTTTCTAAATGTACCAGATTGTTAAAACACATTGTTACGTGTTTATCTGCAAATAAATAACGAAGGGTCTGAGAGTTTTAAAAAAATGACTGTTGCCATTACCGAGATAGTCTGGTTGACGTTTAACAGTTACTGTTATAATCCTTCTTGTGTCAAAAATTATAGCTAATGTTAAATAAGAAAGCATATAGTTTTACAAGCTCCCAAGTACCCTGCCTTTAAAAGTCCCCACATGTCTCAGCAAGATGAGTAATTGTCCATCAGCCTATGGTTCATTAGGGACCAGAAATCAATTGAGTGGGAGGGTTCGTCATAGCAGGTTATACAAACCTTGGCTGTGCTGGATTCCTGATGAATAGAGCAGTTGGGAAAGAGAAACTTTTATCTGATGGCTCCAAGGTAGTTAGGCTACTGACAACTATGTAGTATAAGGCTAATTGGGCCGGTAAGGAACAGAGGTAGAGGACAGGGTCCAAGCAGAGAATCAAATGCTCCTTTGGAGCTCCGGGGCCAGCAGAAAGCTTGTCTGGGAGGATGACCTACTGTATAAATGAAAGGCTCACAAAAATTAACTAAGTAGAGAAATGCTCCTCGGACAAAAAATATGTTTTATAGCTGTGGTTAAAAGTGTGCTGCTGTAAATAGCGGCTGTGCATGTTACAGGCTAGTTTCAGCTTGGATTTTATCACCTATTAAAATTAAAATTATTTTGGCTGAATCCTTTCTCTCCATGGATGATGCTTCCTCTCACACTCTCCCTCCACAGCTTCACTCTTTTGGAAAGGTAACAAATTATCAAACCAATATGATTTATTCCCTTTTCCAGGAATCACAGCTCCTTCCCATTACCTCTTTATAAGCAGGCTTTTACTGTAGTCGTCTGAGGACAGGTTATGTGAAAACAGCTCAGCATCCATTTTACTGCTCTGTTATGTACAAACGGAGTCATGAAACAGGCAAATATTATAAAAAGACAACAATTAAGAAAGACATTTTGGGGAGAGCAGTGATCTTCAGCAACAGATGAGCTCTCTTCCTGGTGCCGAAAATACTTGATTTATACTCTTTCAGTGGAATGAATAGGGTGAACTAAAGTGTCTACATCTGCTCAAGACTGCATGGCTTTAATCACTGCTAGCCTTAGTGGTCTGCATATGCTTGCAGAAATTCTTACAATGAGATGAATAAATACATGAAAGCATTTGCCCGCATGACGGCACAAAGCAGAGGTTCTGAATAATGATGGATGAACCTCAAAGGAGATCATAGGTTCCATTTAGCTGAGCACTCACCGCATTAGGGTAAGAGCCCTAACTGCATAAACCACTTAAGACTGCAGAAGTGGACTGCAAACTGATGCGAGAACTACATGTCCGCTGCTCCTGTCTGAGTTTAGGTTAGAATAACAGGGTGTCAACTTTTCCCTTGGTGTCACAAGTCCAGCTATATCAGGATTTGAAGAACTACCTCCAAACAAACAAACAAACAAACTTAATTAGGGAGACTGGAAGAAACTCAGGCCAGTTGTTATTGTATTGATCTACCTGCCATTTACAACTTAAGCTATGCAAAATGACAGATATTTCTAGTGCAACTCATACTGCATGCATGAGGAGCCCTTTAGGGGACGTGGTTTTCCACCACTGTGTTGCCAACATTGTGGAGCAATGAACCTATTTCCTTCATGCTATCACCATACAACACTGATTTCCTATATTACTACAGCCCAGGAATAAGTGGGAGGGGCAAGTATAAAATTCATGGAAGTCTACCAGAACTTTTTTCACTGAATATAAAAATCTTCTAAGGTTGTTTTTGTGGAGCTCCCAGGTAAGCTCAAAAGCGATGATTTGTAACTCTTCCAGAGGAAATTGTAATGAGTGTCATTTACCATTTTGAGGTTGCAAGTATTCTGCTTCCATCTGGGATACAGCCAGGAACTTGTTTATGATTACTCTATTTCTCTGAACTAATACTCCAAGCATGCAGCATCTATGCACATACTTCGCTTTCTATGAAAAATATTACTTGATTTACTCATATGAAAGATATTACTACATCCTTATTTGTAGGACTAAGTCTATAGATTGCATCCAAGAATACTGGAATACTTACAAAGCTTCCCCATGATTTCAGCAAGCTCTGGATCTGGCTTTATATGGGCTGTATCTTTATTACCCAAGCATGTACAAGAGTAGGTAGATTTCTAAGACCTTGTATAGTCAGCTGTGATGACAAAAAAAAATGAATCACATACACTGTCCTTTAAGTAATAGCTCAGATTTTCCTTTTCTCGTTCTTAAGGAAAAAAAAAAAACCAACGAAACGCTAATAGCACTAGAAGTGTTACTGCTAATTTATTTTTTTCCTCTATGGAGAAGAAATTTCTGTTTTGTGTAAGTCTTCTATGAAGTAACTCTGTAAAGACATGAATGTGAGGGGCTGGAATGCTCACTTCAGCACAGCCTAAATCTAGAGCTAGACAAAGACATTCCTGGTATTTAACTACTTTTTTTTTTTTTTTTAAGTTGTTGTTTTGAAACTTCCATTTTTATGTGAAGCTTCATGACATCCTAAGTCAAAGCAATAAATGCAGCACATTTTCTGGGTCATAACACTCCCATTCCCTTCAAGAAATCATGCCAAATAGCTATGTCTGTATTCACTCAAAATAATACTTCCTCTAAAAATGCATGACATCTTATATGATTTACATCATGTTATGTTGCGGATTAGGTTAATGACTTCTTGTGCTTCTGTGAACCATTCAAAGTACCATGGACCAGAATATTATTTTATATAAAATATAAATAGAGTATATTACAGCAGTAGTGGGTTGACACATGTATTTCCACTAATATCGTAAGGGTCTAGAGTGAGGGGTGGGACCAATGTGTAATGAGCTCCTTCTTCCTGTGTAAAAACAAATGTATTATACTGCTCTTCAGGGCTAACTGGTCTATTTATAGATGAGAATTAAATATTTTTCTAGTTTTGTTCTGGGGGTTTTTATTTGGAACGTGTGTGTGCTTTAAATACTGACGTGATTCATTTCAAAAACGATGGCAACCGTAAGAGTAACAATTAAGATAATTTTTTTGTCATCTATTGCAGCCCTCTTTGGATGAAATTCAGGACAGGGATAATATTTGATTAACTAAAAGATCAGTAAACAACCAGATCATAGTAGTGTCAAAGACATCCTCAAGATAACTCCATTTGAACAAACAGTCATTGTTTTATTTCCTATATGAAACATTTTCAAACATATACAATGACTTTCTCCACAGAATAGAATGCATTTAGCTAATATCACAGGTTGCCACACTAGAGAAAAGTTTTGGAGTCATTAAGTCACTAATGGGTGGCAAACAGGTGGCATGTCAATGATCAGTTGCATTCTGAAGGTAAAATAAGGCTAGGAATTATTAGGAAAGGAATAGAAAAGAAGCAAAAACATCACTCATGGCATTTTTTAAGCCTACAGCGTGCCCTTATCTTGAATACTGAAGTCCTGGTATTCTGATCACTCTCACCTTGGAAAGTATGCAGTGCACACAGAAACAGAACAAAGAAGGGCAATGAAGATAATCAGAGTTCAGACTGAAAGAAAGAAAAAAAAAAACACAAGTCAGCATTGGAAAGATCTGAGAAGAGTACGATAAAATTGTACTGAAGTGGGTATGGTTCAACAAGTTATCAAAAAAACCCAACCCCAATACTCTCTAACAAATCAAGAAGTTGGCAACAATCAGACAAGCAGGTACCAAGTTGCAAGCTGACAAAGTCAAGTCCTTTGAACACACAGTGCATAGCTGAGCTGTGGAACTCATTAGGAAGATGTGGAGGCCAAAACATAAGTTTTAAATGGGATTAGATGAATTACTGGAGTATTTATCCAATAAGCAGTAACGGTTAAGTAAACACGATGCAATGATATGGTGATATTCATGTCACCTCTTCTTCAAGAGGTCTCTAATTCACTGACTGAGGATCAGCGAGGATATGCCAAGGGGACTCTCTCTCTCTCTCTCTGGCCTGTTCTTACACTTTTCCACAACAATCTACTATTGTCCACTGTTGGAGACAGGCTATTGATCAACTTTTGGGTTGATCTTTGAAGAGTCACATCTTACACAGAAGTGAAACAATATACTCACTCGTACATGTAATATAATCATAAAACTGACATATTTTCTTGGATTTGGTCTATTATGCCACTTGAAAAAATATTCTTGTTGGAATATTGGGGAAAAAAAGCCATTTCTGAGCCAAACCCACTCTTTAACATACAACGTATCACACTTCTATGGAGATTCTGTGAAACAGGACATGCACTATAAAAGACTATTATCCATCTATTACGTGGAGGGTGCTACTTAATCTCTGGAAATTAACAAAGACTGTTTTAATGCTTTTCTGAGTCCTTTTGTCACAATCGATTGTCATTCACCACAGTAATAATCCACTGAGAGGAAACAGGGATGATCCAGTCCCCGATCTCTCCAAATGATGATTGGGTGATTTCTCCAAGATATTCCTCAGAAAAACAAAACTTATTGGGATCAATCCAGAAGTAACTCAGTGAAATTTAATGGCCTGTGTTATACAGGAGGTCAGACTAGATGATCTAATCATTCCCTTTGGCTTTAAACTTCATGAATCATTCTTGAGGTGGAACTGGTAATGGGAGTCATCTAATGGGAGTGGACATTGAAGCAACATCCCTGGTGCTTAGGGGAGCAGAGAAAGCTCACAACATTTGGCGTGAGGAAGAAGAAACCAATTAAGAAGGCCTCTCATAAGAGGGAGAAACTGCCAAAAAGGATTAAAGGGAGAGGTGTAGGCCTTGGTGATTTGGCATGAAAAAGCTGAGGCATGAAATAGCCCAAGTGAAGAGAGAAATGAACATGGTCAAAGTCATGCTTGACCTCAAGTCTTTCAGGCAAGAGCAATTTTTCCTGTTCTGTGCATCCCTTTACCCCCTTCACCCCTGAATGAACCCCCTGGCTCCAGCAGCTGCAGTCCCTTTGTTGTGTGATTTGGGGATTTGTGACGTGGAAGCTGGGGGTTCCGGTTCTCCCTTGTTTCTGTGCCTCCTCTCTGGTGGCTCTGGCTCTGAAAAGGGTTACTGCATGCAGGGCTTTTGCTTTGCAGTACTGTGGTCTCCTCCATATCACTCACGCAGCCCATGTTCTCGTAAAAGATAGGTTCAAAGCACCGTTTGGGTTTGCTATTTTCCTAGCCTGAAAGTTATGGTCTCCAATTAATCTGGAGGTCTTCCAGCCACATGATGAAAAGGAGCATTCATACTAAAACAAAAAATATGCATTACAGCATTGACTTCCTAACGCAACTACCGATGACACAGCGAAAACTGCTGTTTGCACTTGAAGGAGGAAAAAATATGTAGCTATTAGATATAAAAACTTGTAGCTCATGGGTAGCTTTGTGTTTGCTGAGAGTTAACATATTAACAACAACAGTATAATTTGCTGCTCTGCATTTTTAAGTTTTACTTCTAAGAACTGTACATTATTTATAGAAATAGACTAATTTACATGCGGTCCCTTTACAACTGCCGGACTGCATACCCAGCCGTTTACATGGCATTGCTACATTACAACTTATCTTCTGTAACTATCTGTTTGAATAGGAAAATGAATATCAATCTGATCAAATATACAAGTCTCTTTGCATGAAAATCAATCCTCTGCAGAAGACATATTTTGAAGATTTAAGTGGGGTCTAAGTACTGCTTAGTCCTTGTGCATGCACAAGAGTGAATACCACCCACAGGGAAAAATATGCCATGGAAAAATTCATAAATAACTTTGAATAACAAAGACATTTGAAAATGTCATGATCTTCTTCACGTATTTCATAAACAGAAAATGTAGTATAAATTCAAGGAAAACATTAATAATTACAAGTTATTTGCTCAGCCCTACTGATCAGCAGCAGCCTAAAATATACTGACAGATGTCTAGGCAAAATAAAGATAAACACAGTTGCGTTCGAACCACTTTTTAAAATTCTAGGGTGAGATTTGCAAGCTTTTTGGATCTTGTGACTTTTCACTGTTTGTTTACTAGTTCAAAAATTTTAAAAGAGAAAAAAATTGTTTGCTCTGTGAAAGCGAGCCTTAACATCTTTCTTTTCAGTTCGCATGCTTATTCAGATCAAAATACGTTTGAGACATTTTCCTTCTGCTGAACATACCACTGTCAGAATAACTTTGCACACAGTTTATAGTTATTGTATGTAAAGTGCGTTTTGTACCAGAGATAAAAAGTAAGACTACTTCTATTGATAGAGTGGCTGCGAAACCATTTCCTTTTATTTAAAAATAAAAAAAAAAAATAAAAATCCACAAGACTCTGATCTACACAACCAATTGTTGATTGTCTATAATGTAGGAGATCATTCAACTATGAAGATATGGTTCATGAATTAGTAAGGTGTGACTGAATATAAGTGTTTTCATTTAACAGATCATTATACTATTCCTTTTTTTTTTTTTAATGTACTAACCAGAAAAGTCCATATCTAGCTCAGCTTCTGATATTCAGACATTTATATCATTGCAGAAGGAAGGTATCATATATTAAAACAGAAAGAATACTGGTATCACTAAAATCACTATATTTGCTAATCCACATTGCTGTCTAAGGAATACTACAAAGGAATGTTTTTCCATCTCTCCATTTTGATGGAAGCTTTTTAAAGCTGTTGTTTTTGGATTGTGAAATTTCTGATTTCACACCTTTTTTTTCCTTTGAACTTGGATTATTTTCCCAATAATTCTTGGGAAGTCAGCATGCTGAATGTAGTTCACATCCAATCGTTTATTTGTAAAGTAATCCTCTGAAAGGAAATCGGAATTTTTCTTTATTTTAGATTAGGTTAATTTCTTATGATTTTTTTTTTCTTAAAAGTGCAGTTTTTAAGAAAAGGTTTGTCATAATCAAACCTTTAACACTGTCCAGAAAGTAGCAGGGTGTGACACCACATACCAATGACACATCAGAGCAATGATGAATATTATAACCTATAAAGTACCACATTTTGTTTGTTGCAAACAGAAACTTGCCAAAGACAACATGTTCTAGCTAGAGCTGTGAAAAAAATTGCTAATCTTTGTTTCCAAAGATCTGCACACAGCCATGGCAATTTTTATGAATATTTGCAAATCAAAACTGGGGTAAAATTTCAAAACTCTAATTTTTTGGTATAATGATAGATTAAATGTTCTCCAAACAGATCAGAAATTCAATGAGGTCTGAGAAATACATTTCCCCACAGCAACAGTTATTTTCAGATAGAAAATAGCTTTCTTGGATGATTTGCCTTTTTTTTTTTATCCCTTCTGAAGAAAGAAATACTTCCTGTTTTCATTTAGAATAAAAATAATAGCGAGGCAAATTGTATTCCAAATGTTTAACTTTTCATGAAACAGGTGAAAAGTTATTACATGTTGGTGAGATTTTTTAAATAGGATCTTTATTCCTAGCTTAAGGGGGGCAGAGAGAGAGAAAGAGAGAAGAGATGAATGGCAGTGACATCTGAAAATATACAACTCCTTTATATTAAGAGAGTTTGGTCATATAAACCTTCTGTCTTGTTGCTTTGAGACCCTTTAATAATGTTTGATACCACTAAAGTTTATTGTTTTTATTCATGAAAGCAAAGAAAAAAGAAAAATAAGAATTTTAAATAATAGGCCAATCATAAACCTGAGCTCAATGAGTGATGAAGGAGTATTTTCCTCTGGGGAATTACAGTAGTTGGAAGGGTTTGTTTGAATGTAAACCCAAGTTAAAAAAAAAAAAAAAAGAAAAAAAGAAAAAGGATTAATGTTTCAGCAGGTTGAAGGGGAAAATTATTTTCTACATTACTCTTGCTATGAGCCATCCTGAGCATTAAGTACTACTGTAATAAGTCAAAGTACTACAACTGAAATAATGTTCTTACACGTAGTTTCAGGCTATTTTATGGCAAAATATAGCGGTCTTTTTAATTAGAAGATGTATAAGAAAAAACAAAGTTCATGATTCTGGAGTCGAGAGCTGATTTACACTTTGCTTCCATGGAACAGATTTGATTTTTTTTTTAAATGCAATTGGAGAAATTATTTTTAATTATTTTTATTAAACAGGCCATAAGGTTTGAAAAGCAAACAAATTATATATGCAATAGAAAAATGAACTATTTTATCTAATTTTTTCATATATAACTTTCAAAAGGCCTCTAAATTAGGATACTGCATCATTAAGCTTTTGACATTTGTCCAGTTAAAACTATTGACTCACACTTTCATTTCTTCCCCCTCAAATTACTACAGTGCCACAGCTGATCTAACTATATTTTCCATTTCTTATAAATAGCCACAAGAAAAGTATTAATTATCCTTGTACGATTTAATGCACCAACTGCCTTAACCTTTCAGGTTTTCTTAAACGCCACCATAACAAGGCATATCCATGGCAGCAAATGTGATTTATGACAGGAATCTTTAATTTCTGTTTTTAAATATGTTACCCACCGATCTGCATACATTTAAATTCGCCTGCAACACTTTTCTCTGTCTTGAGGCTGCTGTTTAATATTCAAGGATGATTTTTGTCCACATACATTTTGGTCTATGTCACCTCAGATTAAATTATTACTGTTTGCAGCCTTTTTGGAGCAGGCCTCAGGCCCTTATTTACAAGAATCAATGAAACAGTAATGAAAATCCATTTTTCATACTATCAGCTCTGGCCTGCTTTTATTTAGTTAGCTGTGTCTAAGCAAGCAATTCATTTTGTGCAAATGTCATGTTGATAAAAAAGGACGAGCCACGAAAGGGTTAATCATGAAATAAGGCCTCCGCTTTTGCCACCCCCCCATAAGTAAAGCACATCTGTAATGGTAAAATTAAAAAAATATTTTCTTAATGTATGCAAAGTAATGTATATTGACACATAAGCAAGCCTTTTCATGATGAATATTGAAATATATATGCAAAGCACAGGAAATGTGTAACATGTTATAGATCTTTCAGTGTACATTTAGAGGAAATGAGCCATTTATATTCCACAATTTAGTGAATACCTACTGTTTATTGGTACAGAGCACATAGGAGTATATTTGTCTTAGTAATTTATTTAGGTAAATATATTTATTCTTCTAGGGGTTCTTGTGCTTTTTCTGGTTCTATAGTACTAGACATAAATATTTAACAATGCATTGTCTCAAATGTTATTCATGTAATTTATCAGGGGAAACAGTGGAGCTGTAATAACTTTTAAGCCCGCACCTTCACTTAAACCTGAGATTGATTTAAAATGTGGGAAACCGAGATGTTTCTCCGTCTACAGTAAGCACAAGGATTGTTTCCCTGAAGGAGCACGGAGTGAGTCACACCAGCTTGGACGCCAGCTTGCAGACAGGCCAACGGCAGACTGTTCACTCCTCTCTCCTGGGCTGTCTTCTCTAATCTCCCCATAACAAAAACATGAGTGAATGAGGTTTGGTTGTTTTTTTTTTCAAAGTAGTTACTCTTGTTACATATCACCTCATTTACCTCTGCAACTTCACTTGTTTTCATGCTGCTGAGGTCCCTCTCACACTCCCTCAGCTGGGAAGCCAGCTTTTGACTTCTTCCCTCCATAAACAAACCATCAACAACCATTCAAAGGTCTCCTGAACCTCCACCTGCATTCGTGAGACACTCCAGGAACCTCAAGTGGGAGGAATGGTTGCAGCAAAGGGTATTTTTTTCCTCCATCAACTAATTCCTGAAGGCTTTAGCCAGCCAGTTTCCAGGCATTTCAGGACAATTTTTCCCCTACTTAATCACCGATGCCTGAAGATAGACCTTATGAGTGGGCCTGCTAGTGTCTATTAGCATCCTCTGTCTCAGCGTGTGATCCTGAACTCCTTGGTGAACACATTCACACCACTGAGAGAGCATTTTGCTACTGACTTGAAAGCAATAAAGATATTAACTGATTATCTCGTCTCCTGGCTCTGCTTTCTCCATGTCCATAGCTCCCACCATGGCAACTCAAGGGGGTTCAGGGTCATTTCTTCCTCATCTCCTATTCAGGCTGGCACTCCTATAGCCTTTTTGGTCTGTAAATTCAGGAATATTTCCTTTCAGACCATGCAGCAAGTACTTAAGCAGTTGTCTGTGATCACTGCTGATGCAATGCATACATTTTTTACTTTTTCCTCCCTCTGTCTCTTTTTCTCCCACCAGTTGCAGACCAGTTGCACAGCCCACCCATGGGACTTCACAACCCCATCGAGGAAATGATTTTCAGCTGAAGGAAGGGAGAAGGTACACGCTATCCTGTTGGCAGCTTGGCACTGAACAAGTGTTAAACACACAATGTTAGGAGGCGCAAGTGGGAGAGAAAATAATGCAAGAGAGATTTGCAAGGGAAAAAAAGGCTCTTAAGAAATAATTATTCATGGCATAATTTTGAAAATGCAATACTTATCACTAGACAGGCAACTGGCCTATGTTTCCAAACCTGAAGATTAAAGTAAAAAACACCCAGTAACTCAAGATTCATTTAGAGGGAAAAAAGAGAGGAAAAACAGGCAGCAGCTTTCTGCAGAAAATACTGCAGGAACCAGGTCACTTAAATTTTGGGCAGATACCTGATCTCCCCAAAGATTTAAAATGGCAAGGAAGCGTAGGGCAGCTCTATATGGAAAAGCTTATGGAAACTGAACGTTTTCCCAAAATCATTGTGCAACTATAGGCAAAGAGACTGAAATACAACTTAGGTTAAGTGTGGAGGTTGGGTCTTAGTGCTGGCACAGAAAACTGGGCTTGGGCCAGGGAAAGTGGCACGAGACCACTGGTGGGGCTACGGAAATAAAAACTGTATTTCATTTGGACCAGCACTACTCTGTAGGACCACGTATATCAGATGAAAAAGTAGTTCTTTTATCTTATCATAATGCGTGTATGGTAGAATGGATATCCACACTGGTTTGTGTCCTTCAGGAAGGGAAAGAGATTTGAAGAAAAGCAGAAAAAGCAGAAATGCCCTTCTTCAAAGGACAGATGTTCATATATGTATGGTGAACGTTATCACAATTTCTCACTAAGCTAAGGTGGAAATTCAGAACAGGACCCAAAGCTACAAATTGAAGAGTAAACACTGCCTCCTGCAAGTTGTGAAACATTTTCTACAAAGATGTGACTGTCAGTATCCCAACAGCAGGACCTCAAGCCTGGTCCATGACAAACCCAGCATTCATCCATAACAGCTCTCTGACCTGCCAGACAAAAACCTCCAAAGAACATGGACTATACTGGAGTACTATAACCATGAAAAAGGTTGGTTGGTTGTTTGTTTTTAAATGATGTGTAGCCTTTATTTTCACATGCTAAAACTCACTTATACAACCTCATCACTCTCTATCTCATTTCTGGAGGTGTACGCTGAACGAAGGAAACGCTTGCAGTCTTTTGACAATAAAGTATATGAAAAATAGGTGAAAGTCCCGAAATTTCCATTGTAGCATAGGCTATAAACTTGAACTTCATAAAAAAAGATATAGGAGGGCACGAATAATATAAAAAAATGTTGCTACAAGATCAATATCATATTACATAGGTGCTTTTGCTTGTTTTCAGCAGGTCATTATTTTTGGACATGCATGTACTTAGTACCTTGATCAAAATTTATATATTCACATCTTATCTAGTATATCCATTTCCTGTTGCTTGCTTTCATTCTGGTTAAATATCCATTTTCTTTTTCATGTTGTGCAATATTCTTCAGTTAGCACTGATAAATTAGTTTTCATTCTTTAAATTTCAAAATTTCCAGCTGTGTGAATTTTACATCACAATCATGAAGAATGCCTGCTCTTTATATTTTCCTTTTTTGCACTTTTTTAGATTACATTAGAAAAATTCTCAGCTATGATACTCAATGCTTTCATTTAATAATAACCATCTCTTCTTCAGATTATTACAATGAATAAATGGCAGCATTGCAGCATATGTGTTAAGCATTTATCACAGTACATGATAGAACACTACCCTCAGAGCACAAATATGAGCGATTACATTTCTGCTATTTTGGTTATTTCCTGAGAAAGAGTCTTCTTGGCTCTACCTGAGCATATTAAGGCACTATCTGGTCAAAATTATCAACTGCCTGATGGGTCATACAGTCCTGGAAGGCCCTAGACGTAGTTTGCATAGCAGCTGACCTATTTGCTCTGATTCAACTAAGTATATCTCTAAAGGAACCCTTAGGGTTTACAGTGTGAACAGTCTTGTTTTGTTTGTTTTTCTTCTCAAACCACTACTTATTTAACAGAAGCAAAATAAGAGACCAAAAGGGCACTTAATTAATTCATATCAAATTTTGTCACATAGCATAAAAAAGGATGAGAATTTTAGCAATGTGGTCAGACTTGTATATGCCCACTGGAAGATGCAATTCATACGCATCAAATGTGTGCCCATAATGCCATTTTAGGCATTATATTTTCTACCTTCAAGCCCAAATCGCAGAATTGTTAATGCTGCTGATGCAAAAAACAGAAAAACGTCACTGATGGATGAAGTTTTTTGCAACTTTAAAGAGCAGGAGCCTAACTGTTAACCTAACAGTTGACAGTTACCTTTAGCTGAATAAAGCCTTTATATTTAGGTATTTCTAATAATAGAATAGAAACAAAAGAAAAAGGGAAGGTAAATAAGTTTTTTCATCTTATCCTGAAATCTTGAGCTGTGAAAAAAAGAAGTCCTATCCGAAACTGGACACAGTTTCTTGAATACATAATATGAGAACAAATTCAGATCGTTCCAATCACTCCGTTGCATTTAGATAATTTCAGAACAGAATATTCCATATAACTTCAAACTGTCTCATCTTACTTATTTTTAAAAAATATGATTTAACAGAAAATAACACACCAGTAAGTGGCTTCAAACTGAATATTTCCAGACATTTAACAAATACATTCCCGCTCTTTGGCTCCAAGAGAAACTTGGGGGAGGGGTTCTGTGTTTTATTTTCATAGGTATATGTTCAAGTTAGAGTTTGATCACTACCTCTTTTCTGTACATCCTTAAGGATGAGGTTAGTATTAAAATTTATTTACTTCAAGCCTATGTTTATATTTTCTCCTCCTCATATTTTGTAAACAGCAGTGAGAGCTCTGTATGCATTTAATATTTACAGCAGGAATATTTTACTGTATACGCCCAAGTACATACTGAGAAGAGTCACTGACTGTCAAACCAGGGGAGCAAAACTCTTGCTACGAGCACAAGCGCTAACTCCCTTCTGTAAGCTGGGAACCAAAAGACATCAAGGAACCCATTATGGTCAAACAAATATTCCAAAGAATTGATTTTCAAATAACTGACATGTAAACTGTTGAAAACAGAAAAGGAACTAAACCCAATATAATACAAATATGGAATGAAAAAAAACATGCCAATAGTGTAATTTAGAAAGTATCACAGAAAAGACAGTCTTAATAATGAAATTCTTATAAACTTTTACATATTAAGGAAAAGAAACGGATAACCTGGTAGGGATAAATATTGCTCAAGTGTCATACGTGAATTTGCAAGGAAGTGGCATCTCACTGCACCTGTAGACAAGGGGATCACCATCAACATAAGTCCGGTGGAAAGGAAAACTACAGGAGCTTTGAACTGTTCCTTTATCATCTGTTCATCAGAGTAGATGCAAATATGGCAAACGGAATTTCATTTAACCTTTAGCCCCATGACCACATCTTGAGATTTCCTATAATGGTCTGATGTCCTTGCGTGCTCACTTCTAGCTGTACAGCCCAAAAATTTACGCCTTCTCCAGCTATTTCCTCTCATCTTTTCTTCCTTAGTCCATCCTAAGGTCTACCAAAGTTTATTAACTTTTTTACATTCCCTCTAGCAGTCTCCATCTTCATCTATTGCACCTTCTTTGGACTAGGAGGAGTCCTTTTACCTTGTGCTTATGCAGCATCTACCGTAGGAAGGTCATGGGCTGGGGCTCTGGCTCTGGGGTACTAGAGTTCACCCCAGAGGCTACTGAATACACTGCATTGGCAGCTGACTGCACAAATAAAGCTATCCCCAAACCAGTAAATATGATACCACATGACTATGATAAAACTCAGCCTAAAGTCTGTGCATAGTTATTACATTTCATGAAGTATCCCCTTTTTTCATTGCTTTTTTTTTTTGAATGCTTTGTATGAGCAAAAAAAGGAAAGATGAAGCAAGAGTCTCAGAAACCAAGGCATTTGAATCCACGGTCCCATTAACAACAGAGAAAATAGAAGTTCAGACCTTTCAGGCACTTAAATGGCCTTTGATGCTCCCGAACTCTACTGATCTGGTGTTACTCTATAAACTTGCTCAGAAGTTCAAAGTTTCTTCAAGTCCTCCTCCTTAAAAGGCCCTTCTAAGTAATGAAAGGAAACAATATTATATCCTTTATGTCACCTGCAACAAAGTGTGGATGTCAAATACTAACCATCACTGAAAAACCATTCATGGTTACTAAAAAACAAATAAATAAAAATCCATAACCACTATGGAAAAGCGTCATTTGGAAGTTGAAAAAAAATACAGTAAATTGTTAGGTAAATTATTCTGCGAATATTAGTTATTTCAGATAAAAATTTCGCTTTCCTTTTATATTAATGTGGGTCTCTAGAAATGGGATGTTGCACTTTTTTGTGTTACTTCACAGCAGGATATGCCAATATGGTACCTGCCATGTTACCCTGCAAGTGCAGAGCACAGAATTAGCATCCATTGATTGGAACATATATGACTCAACTGAAACATATTTCAAACAAGTTTGGTTTTGAATTTGTGACAATTTACCAGCCCAGACTCACACCTGTGCTTAGCACTGACTTGTCAGCTGCAGGTAAATCCAGAATTTTTGTAGGCAAGCAAAGAGCAAATAATCATACAGGGACCTCAAAGGAAAAAAAAAAAAAAAAAAAAAGGGCGGGGGGAAGTTATGAGCACACTGTGTTTCTCACAGATTTGTTTTTGGGATACAACCATGCATTTCCTCACGCCAGGCTGACCAAACTTGTGTTTTGATTTTGTTGTTCAGCGGATGTCGTGTACAGGGTACAACTAACTGTTCACTACAGGAATTTGGCCATTGCTCCAACTGAACCCCACCAGGTCAACTGCCTTCCTTTTTACTCTGAATCAGTGGGGAAATTTTTGTCCTAAATATCACATAGCATCATTTTCTTTCCCTGGTTGCAGAAGCCTGAAGACACCTATAATTTTCAGCAAACAAACCTGTGTCCAGTACTGAAGCAACAAGCAACATTTGTGTTTTATGATGCTTAGCTGCAACTGAACATCTGTACAGTTATTTCTTTGCCCATTTTAATAAAGACCTTTGAGTCAGTGCAATTCAGAAAGGCAAATGATAACCAGTGTTTTTCTGCAAGTCACCAAAAGTCCTTGTTAAGAAGCAAAGAGTGAAGGCACCCAGGCTGACACTTAGGATGCTGCATCTGCATCATTGTTCTACCAAAAGCGTCAAGGAACATCCACTGGTTCATAAATCAGTGAAAACCAGGTGATATGAGTACACTTTACTTATTTTGCATACTCCCTTGCCTCTCGAGGTGGAAGCCATGTGGATGCCATAGGTGCTAGGTTTCTTGGTGAGGATTGAAAGCTTGGGTGCAAAACAATTCTTCACATCATCCAACCAAGTCTGCAAAACCAGCTTTCCAGGAGGGCTTTTTTCATTACTTCACCATAGCTCCTTTTTAACCCTATTACTAAACGCTCACTGCAAGGTGAGCCTTAAAAAGAGAATTAACAGAGCCTGCACAAGCTCTTTTCATTATCTTCTCAGATGCCCAGTTTTACTTCCCTGTATTAAAAGTTTGAAGCCTCCTCAGTCTATCAAGCATTAAAATCTCTGGAGTATTTCTGTCTGCACACTTACAGCATTCACTCCTCCTTTAATCCCGGTGCCTCATAAGTTCCTTCTGTAAAGCAAAGGCCAAATGATTGAGTTTTATGAACACAAGCGTGAGCTCTGAGAACACTAACTTTAGAGCACGTAGCAAAACTGAGGGTGAGATGCTGTCACCAGAGACACCAACGGTCTTAGGCACAGAAGACACATACGAGTTAAAACATTTGTGACCTATTTAAAGATATATACCTAATGAACGATACGAGAGGTGTGAACTGGGGTAGATTCCCTTGGTATGTTAGTGCAGCTCCCATTACTTTTAATGGGACTTACTGTGAACAATTGTCCTCTTGCAGCAGGAACAAGCAAACACCTTTAAATACCCATTACGCTCAAAATTTGTTTTGTTAATTTAAAATATATCTAATCATATATTTATCCTAATATCAGATCCTCAGGCAAGAGCTTGTTGTACGAAATGAATACACATAGCTCATGTTTAAAAAAAAAATGTGACTTCATCCTTGCTTTTATAGGCCCACTAGATTCAAAGGAATAGCCCCTGGAAATAGTAACTGCTGTGATATGCTTATGGCTCCATTTACAGACTTTCTTATAGGTTCATAAATGGAGACTAGGAGGAGGAGGGAAAGGAATAAAATTTAATAACTGAATAAAAATGTAAATAAAGATTTGCCTAAAATTACTTGTCCAAGAAATAATTCTCCCTCCCCCTTAAGCTAATACTTTGATAAGCTCTGAACAGTGATCCTGATTTGGAGCGTGACCTTTGAAAATGCTCTCCAGCTTGATTAAAGATGTATTAAATTTGTTTAAATAAACCTCGTTGTAATGGCACATCATTTGTAAGAAGCTATTAGGGGGCTGGAAACTGTGCTGCTGTATTTGCATGAAAATGTGCCCTGCTCAAATTGAGGATCTCTCCTGAATTAACCGCAAAGGAAAAGTGACACTTTCATAATTTTTTTTGACAAAAGGGAAAAAACCCCCCACAACTTACAAAAGTTTATGCTAAGCTCTATGAGAAAGAAGGTAACTGCACATCAAAACAGGGCTATGTACACAACACACTCTTCTCCGAACCACTTTCCTCTCTTTTTTGTCAAGGTTTGCTTGACTTAAATGTTTGTTTTTTTTTTTTTTTTTGCATGCTTTCCCCCTTTTTCCCTCCTGAAAAATGTCTTTGGAAAGAAAAAAACAGACAATAAGAAAATGTTTTCCAGCGTGTTTTTTCAGCTGATTGCAAGAAAAACAACCCTATGTTAACAGCAAAAAAAAAAAAAAAAAAAAAAGTAATACAAAAACTTAAAAGAAACTGGTTGACGTTGATTATATTAAAAAAAATAACTTTCTCCTTTCAGTGGAGTTCCAAGCCGTCAGATTTTGCAACAGTTCAGGAAAGGAAAAATGTAACACTGTATACCATGGAATTTATGTGATTAGGCAGAAAGGTGGATGAATAGATAGATAGATCCCATTCCTGCTTGAAGCATATAGATTGCCAAATGTACTTTAATTTCTTCCAATAGCTCCCAACTGAGTGAGTAACTGCTACGCTAATGAAAAAGTCTCTCTCCCTTAAATCAAATTTTAAATTAAAACCTTTCCCATTTCCCAGCTAAAGCCAGGACTCTAGGATACGTATGTGTACACCGGGGCCTGGAGTCTTTCTTTGTGCTCCCTGTTCCTCACCACCTATTTCACATGTCAGCCCTCTACAGCCATCACGGTACTCTCATCCTTCGTCGTACTCTCAATGACAGCAGCGTAAGGCAACGCGGATTCATTGCACGCAGTGCTCAGTGCTGCAAGTGCCATGAGTGCTCGGGGAACCTGTGTCCACCCTCCAGCCCCCACCCCAAACCACAAGCTTACATTGCTTGAGACTTTTTCTGAAGTGCTATGTTATGAACTTTCATTTTCCTACTTCTTGTCGTTGTTGTTTAATCTTGCAGATCTTATTCTCAAACTCTCCTCCAAAACCACAAGGGAAAAAACATGCAAAATCA